>NW_015505546.1:171776-175604 GCF_001515645.1 Sinocyclocheilus grahami
GCCTTTGAAATTTAGAAGGGGGGGGGGGGGGGGGGGTAATTTTAAATGAAATAGATATTTACCAACAGATTAAGTCATCACATCACTGCATCTGCCATTAAAAGGACAATTTCCAATTTAAGCAATCAGGGTCCTGAGATGCACAATTTGGACTGAACTTGCAGTACCATCCTGAAATAGACACTTTTAACACTATTTGAGCATAAGAAAGAAACGTTTATGGGACAGTTCATGTCAGATTTTGTTGCTTATTTGAAATATATTATTCAAATGTGATTTTGGTAAGTACTTTTTGAGATTTCTATATTTCATTCTAGTATATAGGAGTTGGTCTTGCATGCCCCAAATAGCTGCGCGAAGGCATTGCAAATACGGCTAGAGCTAAATATTTGTGTATACAACGCGTTGCTGTCCATGTAGAGCATTCAAAATTATTCATGAGGTTTTATGATCGTAGAGATGTTATCTTAAGGCACTAATTGACATTGTGCCGACAGTTGGCGACCAACGCGACAATTACCAGTTTATAGTATGTCAGTTCCCTTTCAGTCAGTCACGTTCTACGTTACGTCAGTCGTGACTGACGAATTGGGATCTCGCCCGAGAACCCAATCACCTTCGAGTGTTAACTAAACAAGCCAATGACAGTTGGCGTGCGTGTTTCGCCACGCGCACCCCGCCCCGCAGCGCGGGTATAAAAGGAGAGCGCGTGCAAACGCACATCAGCTTTTCGCTTCGGAGCCGAGCCTTCTACTAGGACGAATCTCCGCGAGTGTCTGCAAAGAAACAGCCCAGCGTTGGTGTTACGGCGCGTCAGCGGGGGTTGCCATTCAGTGCTGCTCATCTTCGGCGTGCTGCAGCTGCCATTCTGCTGTCTCGCTGCAACCTCCCCTGGGCGCTTCAGCGCTCTCTCTAAAAGAGTGTTTCCTTTTTTCCTAAAAGAGCAAATATCTAAAAGAGCTCCACGAGCAACGGGCGTCTTTTTAAAGATGGCTTCCCGCTCGTGCGTTTTTGGATGTGGTAATTTCCTGGGTTCATCTGATGGTCATGATTGCTGTGTCTCGTGCCTGGGCTTACAGCACTCAACGGCACAGCGCTCATGGATGAGTCATGTTCTCAGTGCGGGAACATGACCATCGCAACGTTGCGGTCTAGATCCCTCCTCATTAAACGGGGGGGGTATCCCCCTTGCCATGCCCCGCTCTAGCTCCTCCGATTCTCGGAGGGCTACTTCGGTTCATGGTCAGGGAGACCTGAGGGTCACGGTGAGAGTTTCCCCATCGAGTACGTCTCCGCGGGCCTCTCATTCCTCAAGCATGTCGCACCACCTGGTGTTCCCAGACGAGTGTGCTGGGTCCTCGGACAGGGCGGGGTCCAGCATCTTGTGCGGAGCACAGGCGGATGACAGGATGACAGGCGCAGGCCGGGCGTCGGCAGCCGCCTCCGGTTCCATTCTTCCCGGAAGTGCATGAGGAGGTTACTAAGTCTTGGAAGGCACCTTTTTCTGCCCGAAACAGATTTGATGCCTCCTCCGTCCTCACCACCCTCAACGGGGGAGCGGCCCAAGGGTATGTGGACATCCCCCCAGTCGAGTGCACTATTGTTATGCAGCTCTGCCCTCAAAGCGCCGCCGCCTGGAGAGGTAGTCCACGCCTTCCGTCCGGGGCCTGTGAGTTCTCCACGCTGACGGCTAAGGCTTACAGTGCTGCTGGACAGGCTGCTTCCACCCTGCACGCCATGGCCCTCCTGCAAGTCCACCAGGCCAAAGCGTTGAAGCAGTTGCACGAGGGTGGTGCTGACCCAGGTGTGCTGCAGGAACTGCGCACGGCGACGGACCTCGCGTTTAGGGCGATGAAAGTCACGTTGCGGGCCCTGGGTCAGACGATGTCCACATTGGTGGTCCAGGAGCGCCACCTATGGTTGACCGTGGCGGATATGAGGGAGACCGACAAGCATCGCTTCCTGGACTCCCCGATCTCCCAGGCCGACCTATTCGGCGAAGCGGGGGAGGGCTCTGCCCAACAGTTCCGCGCAGAAGCAGACAGAGGCGTCTCGACACATCCTGCCCCGGCGGTCGGCGGCTGTAGCCCCTCTGTCTGCTCGTCGCTGAGAGCACCCTCCTGGAAAGTGGCAGGAAAGCGGCGCAGCCCATCTCCGCCCCTGCCAAGCCCGTGAAGCGCCAGGGGACAGGTGACCCAGGGTTCTTGGATCCGGCTCTTCAGGAGATGGTGACCGCACCACTCCTTCCCCCGGCAGAGGGCCGGGTGGAGAAACCTTTGTTCCTGTTTTTTTCTGTTCCGCCGCTGGCTACCCAGCCAGTGGTGCCCAAAACCTCAACAGAAGAGCGGGTTCCTTTTTCTCCAGGTTCCAAGAGGGCGAGGATGGCAGTGCGCGAGACCCAGTCTCCACATGGCCGTCCCCCTCTCCCTTCGCCAATGGGCAGCAGGGTTCAGTTCAAGGACGCTATGCCTCCTCACGAGCCCCCTGCCCATCCGTGGAGCCAGGTAAGTGGCGCGCCATGCACTCAGACCCCACCCTGGGACGCACGGAAGCCTCACGGGTTGGGTCCCTGTGTTCCACTGCGCTGCCCCACTGCGGGTACGTCGGTGGTTTCCCTAGTCCCGCCTGTTCGGTCGCTGGGGGCCTGGTTAGCGTGCCCCAGGCCGTCTCGCTGGCTCATGTGAACCGTCAGACTCGGCTATGCGATTCAATTCGCCAGGCGCCCTCCCAAGTTCAGGGGCATTCGGTTCTCCTCTGTGCTGGACAGGGATGCTCCTGTCTTGCGTGCAGAGATCGCGGTCCCGCTGGTGAAGGACGCGATACAGCCGGTCCCTCCAGCCGAGATGAGGTCAGGTTTTTACAGCCCATACTTCATCATACCCAAGAAAGGTGGTGGGTTATGACCAATCCTGGACCTGCGCATGCTGAACCGGGCCCTTCACAAGCTCCCGTTCAGGATGTTGACGCAGAAACACATCTTTCAAAGTGTCCGTCCTTTCGATTGGTTCTCAGCGATCGACCTCAGGGTCGACTGGGAAAAGAGCAAACTCTCCCCGGTGCAGAGGATCTCTTTTCTCGGCATGGAGCCGGACTCGGTCAACCTCTCGGCACGTCTCTCAGTAGAACGTGCACAGTCGATCCTGAACTACCTAGAGTCCTTCCAGTGCAAGACAGCGGTTCCACTGAAACAGTTTCAGAGGCTCCTGGGGCATATGGCATCCACAGCCGCTGACATGCCGCTTGGGTTGCTTCATATGAGACCGCTTCAGCGTTGGCTTCACGACCGGATCCTGAGATGGGCATGGCACGGCACTTACCGGGTTTCTGTCACCCCGTGCTGCCATCAGACCTTCAGCCCGTGGGCAGATCTTGCCTTTCTTCGGACAGGGGTGTCCCTTGGGCAAGTATCCAGGCATGTTGTTGTGTCAACAGATGCCTCTGCCAGGGGCTGGGGTGCCATGAGCAATGGGAATGCAGCTGTGGGGCTCCGGCTAGGGCCCCGACTGCAGTGGTATATCAATTGCTTCAAGTTGCAAGCAGTGTGGCTGGCTCTGTGCCGCGTCAAATTGCTGCTACACGACAAGCATGTGCTGGTCCGTATGGACAACACTGCGACCGTTGCGTACATCAACCACCAGGGCGGTCTACGCTACCGTCGCATGTCGCAACTCGCCCGCCATCTCCTCTTCTGGAGTCAGAAGCATCTGAGGTCGCTTCGCGCCGTTCACATCCCAGGCGAGCTCAATCATGCAGCCGATGAGCTCTCACGTCAGCCCGCCCTTCCGGGAGAATGGCGACTCCACCCCGAGACAGTCCAGCTGATTTGGA
>NW_015505546.1:175645-185808 GCF_001515645.1 Sinocyclocheilus grahami
CCTCTGGCACCTGCGTCCAGACTTGTGGAATCTCCACTTGTGGTCCCTGGACGGGACGCGGAGGTTCTAGGTGGGCTACCTCCAGCGGTAGTAAACACCATCACTTCAGCTAGAGCCCCATCTACCAGACACTGGCAGACCCAGCCAGAGCTGCTCAATTGCTCCTCAATTCAGTTCCCCATGGCGAACTCTGGTGGAGTTCCTCCCGCACCCTCGGCGGTCAGACCACTGTATGGAACAGCAGTGTGGACACCTCTGCCTAGCCGCTGCCCTATCTTCCGCCCCAGCTGGTGTGGGGGGACTTGCCGGCTTCCGCAGGGCACTGGAGGGGGTCAGCAATAGTGTCGTTTTCCATACGGATCCCAATTCGTCAGTCACGACTGACGTAACGTAGAACGTGACTGACTGAAAGGGAACATCTCGGTTACTTGTGTAACCCTCGTTCCCTGAAGGAAGGAATGGAGACGTTACGTCTCGTCGCCACAGTTGCTGTACCACCGCTGTATGGCCGGGGCACGTAGTCTCGGCTCCTCAGCGAAAACATGCACGCCAACTGTCATTGGCTTATTTAGTTAACCCTCGAAGGTGATTGGGCTCTCGGGCGAGATCCCAATTCGTCAGTCACGACTGACGTAACGTCTCCGTTCCCTCCTTCAGGTAACGAGGGTTACACAAGTAACCGAGACGTTCTTAGACATTCCATGACCCAACAAATTGCAATTGAACATGAAAACAACCGTAGACCGCTAACAGATGCCGAGGGGGTAACACTGACTACGTTTACATGGACATCAGTAATCTAATTATTTACCTTATTCTAAATAATCAAAATGCTCAACATGCCTGTTAGATCCTGTACCCACTAAATTACTGAAAGAGTTGTTACCTGTAGCAGAAGAACCGCTTCTCAATATTATTAACTCGTCGTTGTCTTTAGGTCACGTCCCAAAACCATTCAAGCTGGCGGTTATTAAGCCTCTTATTAAGAAACCACAACTAGATCCTAGTGAACTTGCAAATTACAGACCCATCTCAAACCTTCCTTTTATGTCAAAAATTTTAGAAAAAGTTGTGGCTGCTCAATTGTGCTCCTTCCTGCAAAAAAGTGATCTCTATGAAGAATGTCAGGTTTCAGGCCCCACCATAGCACAGAATCTGCACTCACTTGTTAAAATTACAAATGACTTGCTTCTTGCGTCAGACCAAGCATCTCATTCATTGCTAGTTTTACTTGATCTTAGTGCTGCATTCGATACTATAGATCATGACATACTAATAGATCGATTACAAAACTATACAGGTATCCAAGGGCAAGCTTTAAGATGGTTCAGATCCTACCTGTCCGATCGCAACCACCTTGTTCATTTAAATGGGGAGTCATCTCAATTATCACCAGTAAAACATGGAGTGCCACAAGGATCTGTCCTAGGTCCTCTGCTATTTTCGATATACATGTTGCCACTTGGTAATATTATTAGGAAATACGGGATTAGTTTCCACTGTTATGCCGATGATACTCAACTATATATCTCAACAAGACCAGATGAAACTTCTAAATTATCTAAGCTAACGGAGTGTGTTAAAAATGTAAAAGAATGGATGACCAATAATTTTCTCCTATTAAATTTGGATAAGACAGAGATATTACTTATTGGACCAAAAGACAGTACACAGAATCTCTTGGATTACAATTTGCAACTAGACGGATGTACTGTTACTTCCTCTACAGTCAAAAATCTGGGTGTTATATTACAACTTGTCTTTTGAAAATCATGTTTCCCATGTAACAAAAACAGTATTCTTCCATCTTAGAAACATTGCCAAGTTACGAAACATGTTACCCGTTTCTGATGCAGAAAAGCTAATTCATGCATTCATGACCTCTAGACTGGACTATTGACAATAAACAAGCTACAGGTAGTCCAAAATGCAGCGGCTAGAGTCCTTACCAGGTCAAGAAAATATGATCATATTACCCCAATTTTACAGTCTCTGCACTGGCTACCTATTAAGTTCCGTATCAGTTACAAAATAGCATTACTTACCTATAAGGCCCCTAATGGATCCAGAACACCTGAGAAGAGATGATGCCAACCCCTCAAAGGACCTCAGATGATGCTAACCCTGAAACTACCACATTTTGCTATAAGTTTGATTGCATCATATAATAATTGCTGTTAATAGTGTTCATCATCTGTTTGATTACATCTTTAATTGATTTTTCCGTACATTTCTGCCATATGTACATTAACTGACAGTCACCACTGATAAGCTACCACTAAATATTGTAGAAACTTAATTTGCTGTAAAGTTGCTTTGCAATTATTTGTATCGTGAAAAGCGCTATACAAATAAACTTGAATTGAATCGAATTAAATAAGCCAATATTATGATTATGGTGTTTACATGAGTTGCTTTTAGAATATTCCTTTCATGTTCCCGTTTTACATGTTATAGTACATAGTTCGATTAATGGCACACGTCATTACGTCCCCATATGACGCCATCCGACGTCCCTTTCGGAATTTCACGTATAAACATATAGTTCGTCTTCGTGATGATGCTATGTACAGTTTTGGGCATTTCATTTTAAATCTTATGAAAGCTTCAAGTGCAGTTAATTATTTGTACGTGCATACAGACGATGGCGGTGTTGAAGCTCTTTTATTTGCTGTCAAACGGTTGACCACTGTGCGTGACCATGTGTGTATCCTGTCGCAAAAGGTGGCGAAACGTCCTACACGACGGTAATAATGTGATTAAGGTGTTTACATGTCTATACTACACTTCAGTAATGCGACTAAAATAGGAATGCTCCACGTCTTAATTCGATTTCTGTTTACTTCGAATATGACTTTAGCCGAATTAAGGTAATCAAAAATCTCTGTTTACATGGTAGATTCTTAATCAGAGTATTGTCTTAATCGTGTTAAAATCGGATTATTGTTGTCCATGTAAATGTACTCACTGATCCGACAAAACCTGACCAGTGAGTCAGTGTCTGTTGATGCAGTATGAACTGGCCTTTAGAAGGCATCTGCCTTCATAGGAAGGCAGTGTCGCAGCTCACTAGGTTTTGGAACAGAGCTTGTGTGTACGGTAATGAGTCTAAATTCATCCCTTTAACTTAAATGGGAGGAGCTGTATTTGCCAAAAAAAATACATATAAAAAGATTTTAAAAAAATAAATAAAAAGATGTTGGTCATTAGAGTACACATGCTTGCCATGCTGTATCCTGTGAGATTGATTGTGCTTATGCTTGTCATCTGCACTCAGCATCTTTCATTTCTCTGAAGGAGCCTTAAGAACCAGTGAACAAATGAAACAGCCACTGAAGAAAAAAAACAGTATCCACTCAGCCAATCAGAACCACAGAACACAACGACCTGCACCATTACGTGTGGAAATAACAGCCCTCAGAGCACGAGTTCATTATGCAGGACACCAAAACCTGTATTTCAGGAGCTGAGGGAGAAATGGAAAAAAGAAACTGAGTTCAAATTAATAATAGAGGGAGGGGTCGAAAAGGATAAACGGAGACGAGTGATGAAATGACAGGAAGAAATGACAAGTCTTGTTTAAATTAGAGTAGCCAATTAAAGTAACCTGCCAGTCAGAGTAAACCGAGAGTAATTCCACCGACTCAAACCTCTGTCTGACTCCCAGCTCTTTAATATGTAACAGTCTCGGCAGACAGAAGACAGTCTGATAAAGGACAAGGAACTGTGGGTCTGGAGTAGATAAGACGAGAGAGCACCGTCCAGCTAACAAGGCAGTACCCAGGAGTGAGTAGATGAAAAAGAGAGAGAACAAACGTGGGAGGAACGCTATGGATGAGTGACTTTTGGAAAAGGATAAAATTATGAGGCCAGGGAATAGAGCGAAAGGGTAAATAAAAAATACATCAGAATAACAAGAACAACAGTAGAGCATTAAATTATCATAGCATTTATCAAGTCAGTGAGCCAGTGAAGTGACAGTCTAAATGTTTTATCTGCATGTTTCCTTAATCTTATCAGTGCCCCTGTAACCTGTTCCCTGTTCCCTGTTCTTTTATCCTACCTTTTTAAGGTCCACAGTCTTTCTGCCTGAGCTTGCAGGACTCTTTACAGTCTTTCACTCTTTTTCCTATCAACCCCTTTTTTTAAAGATCTTATTTGAAGCAATCTTATTTTGGCTCAATATTATATTTTCATTTGAAGTTATCAACTGTTTTTATTCATTTTGGCTATTCTACATCTATCTTTGTGAGCATCACTCATTTGCTACCAGCATTCCTTTCAAATATGAGCTATTGAAAACATCATATGTGACCCTGAACCACAAAACCAGTCATAAGGGTAAATTTTTCAAAATTGAAATTTATACATCATCTGAAAGCTGAATAAATAAGCTTTCCATTGATGTATGGTTTGTTAGGTTAGGATCATATTTGGCCGATATTTGAAAATCTGGAATCTGAGGGTGCAAAAAAATCTAAATATTGAGAAAATCGCCTTTAAAGTTGTCCAAATGAAGTTCTTAGCACTGCATATTACTAATCAAAAATTAAGTTTTGATATATTTACAGTATGACATTTACAAAATATCTTCATGGTACATGATATTTACTTAATATCCTAATGATTTTTGGCATAAAAGAAAAATCAATAATTTTGACCCATACAATGTTTTTTTGGCTATTGCTACAAATATACCCCAGTGACTTAAGACTGGTTTTGTGGTCCAGGGTCACATATTAGTTTGCATTTGAACTCTTAATTTCTTAATTTTAAAATTTGTATCAATACAGCAACATTTTGATGTCAGTCCTTTTACAAGCACTTAATCTAATTGTTTTTATACTTTTCATCTTTGCTTATAGTTTACAGCTAGAAGGCGGAGAAATGTTGATGTGGTTATGACATTGTCAGCCAGCCATTGCAATTCAGAATGAATGTTAATGGAATTAACATGGCGTGTCGATGAGTCAAAGCGTGTTTGTATGTGACTGCTGTCTTTTCAGGTGTTTTCAGAATCTGTGACTCTGCATACAGATGTACGCTAAAATAAAAAAAGCTAGCACATCATAGAGAGACAAAATGGTCTTGAAACAATTACATGGTATACATTAGGCTATATGCACAGGCATGTGGTCAAAGGTGTCAACATAGAGAAAGAAAGACAGAAGTCTCTTTCTCTGTGTCCCTGTAGTAAATGAGTTTCTCTGGTTCCCAGGCAGCAGGAATGTCCAGGTAACTGAGTGCTGAAACTCTCCAAAATACAACATGACATAATAGAAGGAGATCAGTTTACAGTTCGCCCTGGAGACACTCTCACATACTCTCTCTCTCTCTCTCTCTCTCTCTCTCTCTCTCTCTCACACACACACACACACACACATACAGACACTGCAAATAATCATAAAACAGAGCACATGCATCATATTACATATGATACAGATAAATAAGCACTGTTTAGATCGAAATTTACAAGAACCAGTCGATATTTTTCACATGTGTAACTGAGTCGGCTCATGGGTGTGTTTTCCTGCCAACGACAGCATGTCTGTAAACCGTGACCTCCTCAAAGAGAATGCTGGCATCATTTTAGCTAGTATGAAGTCAACATTTGTCAACATTAGCCTAAGTAAACACAACACAGCTATAGTAATAACTGTTTTGACTATAAAACCACACAGCCTAAAACGCTCTCACAGCTCACAGAGCCATTATTTCAGGACTAGTTTTAATACATTTTCTTCTGATGAACTGTGACTGAAACATTTCCACAAAAACCTATGGGTGGATTTTCTTTCATTCAGATTCAATCTTATGAATTTGCTCATTGGAATTGACATTGAGTCATGGATAAATTGCTTTTTACAATTTAATTGATGGATGGGACTCATAAGCCCAGGCAGAGATCATGTCTGGACGTGCCCACTCCATTTAACCAGCCATATCCCCTTCAGGTACATTTGATTGCCCATGTTAAAGCTCAGGATTACAGGTTTAATAGAAGAGGAATTGAGAGAAGAATTTATGAGGGTGGTGGTGATTTGGTGATGGTGTAGCTTTGTGGCTGAAGATCTGGACTGAAAACTGAAAGATTACACCATTGTTTGTGTGAATCTGACTGTAAAAATATTTTTGGGTGGTTGAAATAAAAAAGTATATTTTGCATAAAGAAGCTTAATTGAAGCCTAATTAACATTAGCATAATGAAAAATATATATTATTTAAACTGATTATACACTACCATTAAAAAGTATGGGGTCAGCAATCAATATTTATTATTTTGACATTCATTTATACAGATACATTGACAAATCATTGTGTCCAAACAGGATAAAAATCCGTTAACTATCATCATTGGCGATAGTGGGAATTGTCATGAAAGGTGGCTTCATTGTCTTTATGCATAATATAATTTATCATTCTTTTCTTTTGATTTTAGGGTGAAATTATGACCCAGACATGTTTCTGTGAGATTCATTCATTCATTCAGCCATCCACTTAACCCTATGTCACACAGAGGAACTTTCTCTGTAAAAAGCAAAAGAAAAGTTTGGGTAAAGTGACAGCTAAATGCCACATTACTGAAATTAGTATCCTAGTTGATAAAGGCTGTGGGCCTTTATGAGTGAGTATTCACTGTAGTTGTTTTGCGGTTACTAGAGTTCAGTGGATCAGGAGGCGCTGGCTGGTGTGACTGAGTGTAGGCGGGACTAATTTGCATATTCATAGATCCGCGTATAGTAAATGAGGCAAGGGTGTAGAGTTACATTCATGCTATTTTAAGGCATGAGAAAATTATTTTCACAAGAAAAAACATTTAAATATGTCATTTTAATGATCAAAAATAAGTTTTAAGGGATAAAATATTTGACTGCAGGGGGACTTTAAATCAAGTAATGATGTAGATTAACTACAAATCAGCCCATAAAAGGCGCTCCATGAAACTGCTGATCATGAACATAGACCGCCAGAGTATTGCTGGGACAGTGATAAATTGCTTCAAATATCTCAAAGGGTACAAATCCAATCTTCATCAGATAACCTTCAGGACTTGGTTATCACACTCACTTAAATTCAGCAATATGCAGGAAATTGAACACACAACAACTGCACTGTAAGGAGATGGATAATGTGCTTTTCTGTTCAGTTTACGGACATTTTCTTCAACCCTAAAACACAATACAATGCAATACGTAATTCAAAATACAGGTATTAAAAAAAGAGTATGGAAAATTCCTTCATATTAACACAGTATGTTGGGCTGTATTATTACAGAATTTTACTAGACTGAAACTATTTGAAAACATTACTTTATACACGTTACTGTAAAAATACTAATGATTACAATTTTGGTCATACTGCCCATCCTGCATGTTATTTGATTGGCTTTTTTTGTATTGAGATGGTGATTATTCAAATCTCTGAGCTGTAGTCACCTACAGAACTCCAATTCACCTCCCGTCGTTCCAGATCATCTGACCCTCTTCCTTGTAAACGCCCCAGTGTTTGTGGCGTTAGATGGAGGTAATAACCTCGCCACTAAAGACATCAACAAAAAACGATGATTCCCAAACACCACAACCTAGAGCTCACACACATCCACATCCACATCCACTTCCTCTCCATATCCATTCATCCTGATCACAGATGCCCTCATCTCTTCTTTTCTTGTCACAACGGAAGAAAGAGAGAATGATGATCTAATTTACTGTGTGACCACATGAAGGCCAACAGCTTCAATCACGACACCATTAATCAGGAAACACTAAACAATGGAGGAGCCACAATGTGTTACAGTATGACAACACAGTTAAACGTTGAAACACATTGTGTGGGTCATCACTCAGGAACCGACACTTACAGCGTGAACCGAGAGGCTGGGAGGATCAGAAAGCGAGCGGAGGAGAAGAGAAAGGAAGAAAGCCAGAGAGAGAATGGCTCACCTTTCCTCATAATACCTGTGCTCACCTGTTTGTCTCCTCACCTGAGGCTGTGGGATCCTGATACCCCCCTCTCTCCCTCCCTCCACCTGAACCACCACACAAAGATGGACAGATAATATGGTTCTTTCACTCCCTTGATGCCCACAGAAATCCATTCACTCTCTCTCCCTCACCCTTCAGCCCTGCCCTGAAACTGATCCAGACAGCCGTTTTCCTCCTGAATTTTCTCACACTCACAGATTAAACAGCCCAACATACTCGTACACACTCACACACTTTATTACATGCTTATCTACATTGCATCCACTCAAAAATATAAATAAATAAATGGGGCTGCATGATAATCGCAGTAAGATCTGTTTTATTCAGAATATCAGAATGGCTCAGTTCACAGTAAATGCAGCATGTCTCCTGCTTGTGCTGAGAGTTTACAGTGTTTGGGAATTAATTATGCGCTGGGTTTACTTTATTCACACATTAGCATAATTTCCAACATTTTTGTAGACAGAAGTTTACAGCATTTCAGCAGAATTCTGCCACATTAAATTATTGTGGATTTTAAGTCGTCACGAATCCGGTCCATGAACTTCCTTCTGCTAGCCATCAGAGGTCACCCTTTCCAATTTCATTGACTCTCGCACTACACACTGTTGCACATCACCCCGGACTACATATCCCATCATTCATTGCACTGATTGCACTCAGCACGGATTGCACACAGCTGTTAACACTGATTGCACCCAGCTGTTTCATATCACTCCCTCACTATTTAACACTCACTCTGATCCCTTCCCTCTGCCGAGTATTGTTTAGCGCATATCTTTAGATAGCTACACTACAGAGCCCTCATTAGTTTCCCTGCCTTAGCCTTAGCCTTAGCCTTAGCCTTAGCCTTAGCCTTAGCCTTAGCCTTAGCCTTAGCCTTAGCCTTAGCCTTAGCCTTAGCCTTAGCCTTAGCCTTAGCCTTAGCCTTAGCCTTAGCCTTAGCCTTAGCCTTAGCCTTAGCCTTAGCCTTAGCCTTAGGATTCTGTTTGCCGTTCATCGACCTACGCTAGCCCTAGGACTATTCTTGTGTCTTGCCCGCCATATACCTGGTTGCCACTGTTTGACCCTGCCTGTGTTTCTGACCTCTCTGCTCAATAAAGCTTTGCATATGGATCCGCACGTCTCGCGTCTCGTCAGCCCCGTAACAGAATACCCGGCCTCACAAGGATCCAGCAGCTTCTCACATGGACATCGGCCAGGTATGGACACTGCAAGGCTGTTGTTAGCCCTCGAGCAGGGCACCCGCTCGCTCGAGGACTACATTCAAGAGTATCTGGACATTCCCTATCACTCTGATTTACCGGACTATGTTTTGATAGATTTCTTCTGTACTGGCATTAATCAACCGCTCAAATTTAAACTCATTCACGAGGGTCCGCGTTCATCACTGAGTTGTATTTTGGACTTTGCTTTGTTGGCTCTCCATTCACTGTGGGTATCGCAGAGGAATGCAACCCCACACTCACTCCTGTAATGGCCCCCGCACTAGGTTACGTTCACAAAATGGCGGCGACAGATGAGTCTGATCACAAAATGGCAGACACAACAGCGCCCCATTAAGTCACAGTTGATTGTCATAAGTCAAGTCACAATTGATCTTCACGAGTCAAGTCAAGTCACAATTGATCTTCACTAGTCAAGTCAAGTCACAATTGATCTTCACTAGTCAAGTCAAGTCACAATTGATCTTCACTAGTCAAGTCAAGTCACAATTGATCTTCACGAGTCAAGTCACCGCTGATCTTCATGATTCCAGTCAAGTCACAGCTGATCTCCCTGAGTTCAGTCAAGTCACGGTTGATTATCATGAGTCAGGTCAAGTCACAGTTCATTATTATGAGCCTAGTCAAATCACAACAGATCTTCCTGAGTCGAGTCTAGTCACAGTTGATCTCCCTGAGTCGAGTCTATTCACAGTTGATCATCACGAGTCAAATCAAGTCACAGGTTATTATCATGAGTCTAGTCAAGTCACAGCTGATAGTCATGAGTCTAGTCAAGTCACAGTTTATTATCATGAGTCTAGTCAAGTCACAGCTGATATTCACAAGTCTAGTCAAGTCACAACTGATCTTCATGAATCAAGTCTAGTCACAGTTGATCTTCCTGAGTCAAGTCTATTCACAGTTGATCTTCCTGAGTCGAGTCTAGTCACAGTTGATCGTCATGAGTCAA
>NW_015505546.1:187735-206963 GCF_001515645.1 Sinocyclocheilus grahami
TGATCTTCGCCTGGTTTCCTGGATTTCTCCCTTAGTCTTGCTCCTGATTCTGTTTGCCGTTCATCGCTAGTCCTAGGACTATTCTTGTGTCTTGCCTGCCATATACATGGTTGCCACTGTTTGACCCTGCCTGTGTTTCTGACCTCTCTGCTCAAAGCTTTGCATATGGATCCTCACGTCTCGTCAGCCCCGTAGCATAAGTGTTTAAAGCACTTTCTGTGGGGCATGAATGATTGAAAGCAAAGAATTAAGACATAAATATTAGCATTGTAACTTGTAGTGTAAAAAAAATCTCAAATATTCATTTTTACAGTACTACATTATTATTTCATTTTGTCCACCTAATCTGGACTGAGATACTATCACAACTTAAAAAAAAAGAAAAGGAATGAGTCCACTTTAAAGTCCAGCTACAAAGTCAAAATAAAACACTTACTAATTACAGATGAAATATTTCATCTGTTCATCACAGGTCATGTGACCATTAACTGACATAAGAGAACTGTGAACATGTGTCATTAAATTATTGAGAAATTAACTTAACATCTCAGGGGGTACTTCAAGTAAATACAGTATATGTCTAAGGGTTCGGCAGACAAAAGTGTTTGGGAAAATTGTGACTTTTTAAAATGACAAAACATTTCACATCTGCAAAATGCACATCCCTAGTGTCCATCCACTACACAGAGGTCAATTTGCCGGAGGCTCTCAGACCTGCTTCTCCAAGCCAGAACAGCTGGCCTGCATCAGATGATTTCCCCCTGCACCAGCAAATCTCCAGCTAGATTTGGGCTTTATTGAAATCATTATTGCCATTTATAATTAATGTAGTTACAAAAATAATATCACCTTTCTCACCCTCATTGCTTTACTACTATATATATCACACACAGAGGCTTTGTTCCAAAATTAAGTGAGCCACCATTAAAGGGCATTTCATTGCATCATAGGTGCAGTACCAACCATTCCTGAGGTGTCCTAAAATACATCCTAAATTCTAAGGTAACATCACATACATCCTTTGCAGAGAAAGAAATCCCATGTTACTTTGCTCAATGACAAGATGATGGATGAAGCATGAGAAATGTTGATTAGAAATACACTTACAGTTACATTTAATAACAAATTATTGATGAAAATATGTCAACATAATAAAAAAATGTACTCAATATTTGGGTGTGCTGTATATTTGCATGCTTTTGGCCGTACATGCGTATTTGTACTGAAGAAACAGACGTCACTGCCATTGGCTGCCAGTTAACTTTTTTTGGTCTGTCATTTGCATGAATTTGTGCAATTATAAATGTTTTGATGTGTGCATTATCTTGGCAACACACTGTATACCTGTGGTGTAAGTCACTTTTACAGTGGCCGAGAAGTGCAAAACAAATCACAATTCTAAAAACAAAATAACAAATTACAAACACAAATGCAAGTCTAAGAAACTAAATAATAATTCAGAAAACACAACAACAATTCAGAAAACATTATAACAAGCCAGAAAACACAATGACAAATCCGAAAACAAATTAACAAGTCAGAAAACAACAAATCAGACAAACCGGAAGAGGTAGGTATAGTTTGAGACAGCGCCATTGGTCTGGGATTACTCACCACTGACTGGACGAGACATCTGTCAATCAATGTATACAGGAAGAACCAGCCGAAGTACAGCAGAGTCGTGATAGAAAGTTCGGAGATGGTATTAAAGTAGCTCAGTTTAAATGTATTGTATGAATTTCCCTTACTATGGAATAAAAAATACGGTGTCTATTTACACTTAGTGCAAATAGCCCGCTTTGGCAGAGGCTATGTACAGTAATTCCGCCCTGCAACGTGTGATTGAGCTAGTCAACACTTTAAAAGTGGCTGTAAAATTCAGCTCCAGTGGCGCAGATGGATAAGCTTGTGCTATTGGCTATTTGATGTGATCGACCTGGGTTTGATCCCACCTTTTGCCGAATTTTTTTTTCCTCCCTTTTCAAATCTCGTATTAACAATGGATTCTATTTACACTAAGTGAAAATGGCAGTATTTTTAGCAATATGCTATTTAAACTGTGCAAATACCTATTTACACTATGTTAAAAATAGCAGGATTTCTATGTATACTACTTGTTGCAAATAGTGCCAATTATCTGCACTTCAGTATTGTAGTACATTATAAAACAGTATGCAATAATAACGTATTGTAAATTATAATTTTAATTTAAATTATTAAATGGATGCCACCTTATTGGTACAATAAAGCCCTCCCTACACTTACCCTAACCCTACCCAATACATTATTTTCAACTTTTTGATTATTTCCTTCATTTTTATTGAAAATAAATGCCTTTACGATGTGATACGAGATTTGAAAAGGGAGAAAAAAAAGTTTGGCGGGAAAGGTGGGATCGAACCCGGGTAGATCGAGTCAAAAAACCAACAACACACATTTAACCATCTACGCCACTAGAGCTGATTATGTACAGCTGCTTTTAAAGTCTTGACTAGTCCAATCACACGTTGGAGAGTGGAATTACTACCAACAAGGCGGGTTATTTGCACTAAGTGTAAATAGACACTCCGTATTTTTTTATTCCATAGTAAGGGCAATCATATAATACATTTAAACTGAGCTACTTTAATGCCATCTCCGAACTTTCTATCACGACTCTGCTGTACTTCGGCTGGTTCTTCCTGTATACATTGATTGACAGATGTCTCGTCCAGTCAGCGGTGAGTAATCCCAAACCAATGGCGCTGTCTCAAACTATACCTACCTCTTCCGGTTTGTCTGATTTGTCGTTGTGTTTTCTGACTTGTTATTTTGTTTTCGAATTTGTCATTGTGTTTTCTGGCTTATTATAATGTTTTCTGAATTGTTGTTGTGTTTTCTGAATTATTATTTAGTTTTTTAGACTTGCATTTGTATTTGTAATTTGTTATTTTGTTTTTAGAATTGTGATTTGTTTTGCACTTCTCGGCCACTGTAAAAGTGACTTACACCACAGGTATACAGTGTGTTGCCAAGATAATGCACACATCAAAACATTTATAATTGCACAAATTCATGCAAATGACAGACCAAAAAAAGTTAACTGGCAGCCAATGGCAGTGACGTCTGTTTCTTCAGTACAAATACGCATGTACGGCCAAAAGCATGCAAATATACAGCACACCCAAATATTGAGTACATTTTTTTATTATGTTGACATATTTTCATCAATAATTTGTTATTAAATGTAACTGGATAAATGTAAAAGTAAAGCAAATCTATGCTAAAAAATGTGGTACAAGACAGTGTTCAACATCAGCCACTTATGAGGATGCTAAGATTCAGAGAAAGTCATCATTCATTCAATAGTTTATAAGAAACGAAGAAAAAACTACTTTCACTGCCTATCAGTCTCCTACAGTTGGCAAGATATTTTGAAAGAATTCTGAGGCCTGAAGCTGGTTGTAATGCAGCACCCTGGTAGACAGTAATTATGGCAAGAGTATACTGTAATATTTTACATGAGAGATATGTGGGTCATGAGACTCATTTTTCTGTTATTGGGGGTTTCTGTGACTCATCGAAGAGTTTGATATACCAACCACTCCCTTTAGATTCTGATGATAAGATTGGTATTATGTGTGATGACTTTGCATAGTGACAAGACATTCATGATCTCAACCACAAGACAAACAATAGAGTTGGTTTCCTTCTTGGGGCCTTGGGCATCCTTCTTTTATGTTTCTGTTTTCTTTTGAGTTTGTATGATGTTGGAAAATTGTAATAAAAACCACACCAGTATTAAATCACAGTGGTCTAATTAAAGATTTGCTTTTAAGTCAACGATTAATGGTCTATTTGTAGTGATAGTGTCTGATCTAATACTGCAGACAATAGAAACTAGTGATGTCAATTTGTCAGGAAAATAAGAGAGAATAAACATGTTCAACAAAAAAAAGAACCAGAAAATGACGTAACACAGCATCTCAAGAAAGACATATTTTGTAGTCAAGACAATGACCACAGAGGAAATAAATGAAAATAGAAAATATCAAATAAACAAGCTGTAAATTATTATGTTCAGGTTTGATTTAACCAATCAAAAAACAATTCTGCGATTCGTAACCAAACTATTTTCATTGGTCATGCTGATATTCAGCACAACAGCAAGATTGCATGTGTGATGTTGATTTTGTGACATTTCAATAAACAAGACAAATTTTGAGTAACTGATTCAGACAAAATATGACCAAATATTTTGTTTATTTTTGCTCCATCAATGAAAATGTTTTGGTAAAAATTTTGGAATGGATCGGTATGTGGCAAACACAGACAAGCAGAGAGACAATGAAATGTCCCAGTGACATTGTACAAAATATCAGCAGTCTCTGAATGCAGCTTATCAAATCAGAAGACCAGAACAATACTCATTATGTTACAAAGGAAGTTCTTTATCTTCAGCCACCACAACACCAATAGATAAAAAATTTTAAGTTGTGCTACAATCTTTCACCCTCATCTTTTTCTCTCACGCACACTCTTTCTATCCACTGTAATCAATAAGTGTGTAATCAGTTTAAAGACCCAGGCTGGAGATAGCCAAACACTGACCACAGCACTCACAGTGAGGTTCAGTAAAGATCACTGGCGCAGCACGTCCACCGTCTGGCCAGCAGTCAGCCAGCATTACTACCTCCATATGCTCGGCATAGTGCCACTGAGGTCAGATCAAGGTTAAGTGAAAACTTCCCTATCAGCAAGTTAATAAAGCAGCACAGCAGCTTATATACGTAGCTTTAAGGAAACCACTTTTAAGGGTGCGATCCAAAATTGCTGTAAGTGGATAGAGGCAAACACATGCTTCTGCACAACACTTCTAGTGCTTCTACTTTAAAAAATACGTTTTTAATTAAAGACAAGTTTTAATATAACTCCAATTGGATTCGTCTGAAAGAAGAAGGTCATATGCACCTAGGATGCCTTGAGGGTGAGTACTTAATGGGCTAATTATAATTTTTGGGTGAACTAACCCTTTAATTTAGGCTTTTATTCACAACATTGTTGTTATTCTATAAATTAATCAACACTCATACATAGAGTGCATCAAATATGGCAAATGGAAATGCTTGCTTGACGCACAACAATAAATGTAATTTGTTCTTGCAGCTGAAATGTGCTTGCGAGAGATGTGAGAGCAAACCTCATTGGTTACTGCAAATCATGCAAGAAAGTTTGAGCTTACATTTACCATACTTGATGTGCTCTTTGTATGTATGTTGGTCAGTGTACATAAATGCCTAAATGAAATCTGTTCATCATATAAAGCAATTGTGTCTCCTCTTGTGTCTAACTTGGGTTAAACGGCTCGATTCATATTGATTTATTTTATGGTGTCTCCATAAACTTAAACCGTTTCATTAAAAATATCTTAATTTGAGTTTAAAAGATGAACAAAAGTCTTCTGGGTTTGAAACAACATGAGAATAAGTAAATGATGGAATTGTCATTTTAAATTAACTATCCCTTCAATATGCGGAGACAATTTTAGGTAAGATATTTGCAAGCTGATTTCAAAAAGTGTAAATACTTTGACTCTGTAGTGCTATCAAACCATTGGCATGAGCAACATTGGCTCAACCAATGCGATACCTTTAAATTTAGTAGTTTTTCCCCATTTCCCATTGGCTCAACCAGTGTGTGGGGCTGTGTATTTTTCATGTATTTAATGTATTTTTCAACCAATGGCAGAAGAGAGAATATGTTCAGGAAGCTTGTGTGTAGTCTTTTTTTGTCATTTATATTTGTAAATTCCACATATTACCTTCAAAAACTGAAATTATAAGGGCAGCAGAAGTGATATCGAGGCAACTGAGACAGTGTAATTGTGACATGACAGCTGCCCTTTAGAAAATATCCACCTGATACGTTCAGACACGCACAATTGTCTCTATAACAGATCAGAAAAACGTGCTGATTATCCAAGTGTCTTCCGAGCAATCTTTGGCTAAAGGTTTCTACAACACATGAAGTATAAAGAAATTATGTTTTCACCGGCAGCGCTCACTAAGCTGATAAATAAATGAGAGTTGTACTCACTGGCCATGCATATTTAAATGGAATAACAATTCGTCCATTTCTGCTGTCGCTTCCCTCGTTTCCATGGTGATGTAAGGTGTGGGAGTTGCTACCCAGGACAGATGTGATGCCAGTGCCATATGTACAGGTGCCGATTGGTGCAACCCGAGCCTGGTACTCCTTCAGACAGGCCTTGAAGAAGGTGTCACACTGATCAGCTGATGAGCAGCGCTGCCTCCCACTGGCCTGGGGGTCACAGCACTGACCACTCTGTAGAAAGCCCAGAGGGTTTAGCCATTGTCGAATTTGCACCTCAAATGTGCCCACCGCACACACAACCTATGGGAATTCAAAACAGCAAGGTTAAAACATGGAAGACAAACAGGAAAACTGAAGTGACAGAGTGCATGAAGTCATTAAGATGAGAAGCAGCACTTTCAGCCTCCAAAGTTGTTTAGAATTTAGATTCTCTCATGATGCTTGTTCATACTCTCCACAGTTACTGGCTTTCTGAAAACAGTTTTATCGCATCTGGATGTTGGCTGGTGCAGGTTAGAATATCAGTGCTGTTGTTGAGGCCAAAATATGATTGTAAAAATGTATCATATACCTTTATAATGTAAATTACAAGTATATTAGTAAACGGAAATGCTTAAAGCAGTGGTTCTCAACCACCAAATCTGGCAAAAACTTCAGAGCTCTCCAGGGTCAGTGCCAGAGCGGCGCCTGTTTCTGAATATTGATTGATATATGTAGACTACTAGTGTACATATGTAGATTATAAATTATAATTATAATTATATAATTATAATAAGTTATTTTCAGTGGAAGCAACGAATAAAACTGGAAAAACACAAACACGAAACTTGTAAATAAAATAATTTTATATATACAATTTAATAGCATATAGCCTAGTTGTATATATATGAATAGAGTGTTCGTCGACTGACTGCATGCCGTCAGAGTTTCCAGTGTTGACAGCTCCATAAAATAGCCTACTGGAAGCGCTGTAGTTTTGCTGTTTGAAGCTACTAAAAATATGAAAAGTACAACACACAAATAGCCTAACATTTTAAGTTACTTCCGTTTCTGAACAAAGAAATTAGTAATTGATATCATAAATAAACGAGCCTGATTTTTGTTTTAATTGTCAGAATTTATTGTACATAAAAATAAAAATAAATCACAAAACATTTGCAACCAAGACACAAGAAACAAGAACAAAGCCAGAAGTGCCGAATGTAAGCCAGATTTGGCCCAGATTCTGTTGTTATCTGGGAAGCCAAGCATTATGAATATTTGTTAACAGACAGTAAGAATTTTTAAACAATTAATCGTCTACTTTCGTTTGCTGCATGTTTAAAAAAAACATAAATTTTACGTTTTTTATTTTGGGGATTTTATTACATTCAGAAATAATAGGCTACCGGCCGGCCTAAAGCATAATGTTATAATGTACCAACAATATAAACATTATAAACCTAGGCTATATTAGTTCCCCTCACTCCACAACAAATCCTTTAAATTTAACCATATTCAGAATAGAACAAGAATTAAATAATATAATTCTAATGAATAAATATAATTGCAGTAGGGTAGAGTGGGGGAAAACGCCCCCCTTAAGGACTGTGTAATTTTTTTCTGTGAAACAAAAGTTAAATGTGTCCAGAATAGCTTTGCCCCAAAGGTGGTGTAAAATGCCCCCAGTCTGACAAAGCAATTTGCTTTATACATTTACAGCAAAACGTACAAGCAGTTTTATCTTCAAAATTAAAAAGAATATAATCAATAATTAAGAATTACAAAATTATAATAGCCTATTTGAAAAAAAATGTTAGCTGATGCTAACTAGCTACCTGATGCTAACTTGAGGCAATTTTTTTATTTAAAATCCAAATATGTTTATTCAACCAACTAGTTAGAATACATTTGATGGAAAAACAAAGGATTTGATGTTCAGAACAGAGTAACTACAGTAATTAAGCCATGCCCCCTGGGGGCCTTGTCTAGGTTTGAAAAAACAAAATGTCATTCTGAAAATATAATATTATTTTTCTTAAATAACACATACTCCCTGTCTACAGGCCTTACTATTCTCATATCATTTATAACTGTGATGTTCTACAAAACATCAAGCTTTAAAACACTTTTTTTCTTACTACTGAAAATTAAATCACTTAATGTGAAATCTGTTTTCTCTCAGGTACATCACCAGTGTAAGCTTCATGGTGAATACTTCTACATCACTCTTGTCAACATAGTCCATAGTTACAACAAAACATTTTTCTTGACTTTATCTAGTGCTTATTTTGGGGGAAAACGGCTGCGCTGTTTGCAATGAATATATAGCAGGCACACGAGTCGCCGGTGCAATCAAACAGCTGAAACAGTCAGTAAAGTGTTAGCAGTTTGAAGATTCAAGAATATTAGCAAAGATTATTACAATTCTTCATAAAGCGAACTCTCTTCTATTCTTAATAAGCTCTGGAACCTGAACGAAAAAATATTTTTGTAACAAACAAACTGAAATGAAAACATTTCACTTTTAATCCATGTATTTGACAGCCTACACCCACCCACTCCCCATCTCGTACTTCTGAGTGGGAGATCTTCCCAGGACAGTAGCCTGCCTCACAGACTAAAATCAGGGCACCCACTCCGGAGATGAGGGGGCACAGTGACTGAGGTGGCCAGGCCAGGCCCCTTGAGGCCCCTCCCTTTGTCCAAGACAAAATTTGAAGATACGAGTTTGTTGTAATAAAAATATAACTCAAAAATATGATATATATCAGTTTAAGGTCATTGTAATTGATGATTTTATTTGTTCCATGGAACACAAAATGAGACCATTTGTAGATAATAAGTGTACGTACAGACAAATGTGCATAAAATCGGCGCACAATTGATGAATAAATCATGATTCCCCAACTTTCTTACTAAAATATACAAAAATCACAAACTCTGGGTGGCCTTACAGTTGTGTTTAATTTTATACATATATATTTCATGTTAAATATATTATCACATAAAAGGTGCTTTAAAGCCCAAGCTGCAAAGTTCCTCTGAATAGAAACACAAACACGTGTACAATTGGCCAATAATAGGTTTTATTGTTTGAGCTAGTTTTAAGGATGGTATTGCAACTCTTAGAAGTCCTTGGAGTATACGTACATTCAAATATGGCACAGATGCTCAGCAGCAGTAGATGATGACAGAATTATCGTTTTTGGGAGAACTAAGACACGAGATTGAAAAGCACTCAACTGCATTACCACAAAAATAGAAAAGATGTGTTCATAAAACTGTGGTTGTATGAACATGGATGAACTTGCTCTGAGTAATGCTCAAAGGCCCTACTGTTTCACAAATAAAACATAACCTTCTGTTTTTTTACAGTTGATGAAGTTTCCTTCACATCCGACAACCTTCAAACAACACAAAACACAATCCTCACGAGACCCCATTCATCCAGACAGATAATGACTCTAGCAGTCTTTGTATCTGAAGGCAGATAAAGACAGAAAGAACAGACGATAACATTGATTCAAAGCGAAATCCCTGTCTAAATGGACAGCTACAGTCCTCTTCTGTGCTGTAATCACCCTCTTCATCTGCATGTTCACTTAACTTCATTACCTTCATCTTCTCCCCGCAGGTTATTTACCTCCTCGTGTCTTGCCTTTCTCTCACGCTTTCTCTCCTTACTCCCTTGTGTTAGTTACTTCCTACACTTCAACCCCTTGCTCTCTGTTTTCCATTCTTTCTCTATATCAATACCTCTCCCTTCTTTTCTGTTCCTCTCTCCCCAGAGGGGAACACATTTACAACGCAGCTCCTATCTTGCCCTCTCTGTCGTTCTTTTTTTTTTCTTGACTTCTTTTCACCTGGGAACAGATCTCTCCTTCTTTCATCATGATGTTCAGACTTTCCTGTCTTCATTGTTGCCATTATTTTATTCATCTCTCTTTTTGGCATAAAGGAGAAGAGAACACGCGTACACACACACAAATGGGATGGCTGGGCATTTCAGGTTCTCTGAGCAGGGCACAAAAAAAAAGATTTCCCAGAGAAAAACCTGTAAAATCCAGTGTGTTTTATCAAAACTATTGCAAACTATATACAGTTTGGTATAGAAAAGAATCGCCCTCCATTAAAATAATCAAATTGTGTTGCTTTTCAGCCTGAAATAAAGATGGACAGTTTTTGTTTTATCCAGCTGTATTTACTTAGTGCAACTTATAACATCCAATTTAAAGATATAACACCAACATGTCTGAAAAAATAAATTAATTATCAGAATCACTGACTTGGAAAAAGGATCACCTCCTTGTGTCAGTATTTTGTTGAACCACTTTTTGCTTTAAAGGGGTCATATGGTGCGATTTCATGTTTTTCTTAGTCTTTGGAGTGTTAAAAGCTGTTTGTGCATACAGAAGATCCGTAAAGTCACAAAGACTAAAGTCTCAAACCCAAAGAGATATTCTTTATAAAAGTGAACGCTCAGCCATGCCCTCGTTCAAACACGCCCCCACATGTCTACGTCACTGTGTGGAAAGATCTGCATAACACCACACAAATGTTCACGTAACTTTTATTCTCTCTATAGTATTGTTGCTGCCGCCACCATGTCGTGGAGACGCTGTGTGTTTCGTTGCGAAAGCCAAACTACTTTGTTTGGCCTTGTAGGACACAACCACTAATCAGTGGTTAATTTTTATTTACAACACTGTTCCAGAACAGTACAACCCAAATATTCTAGTGTGTGCAGCGCATTTTATGGAGGAGAATTTCCTGAACCTGGTCAGGGGCACAACATTTCCGTCACACACTTGAAGTATTCAGCCAATCACAACGCACTGGATAGTTGGCCAATCAGAGCACACCGCGCTTTTCAGAACGGTGAGCTTTGTAAAAATCGACGCATTTCAGAAAGGCGGGGCATAGAGGAGCAACAATAATGTACAGTATGTGGAAAATAATGTTTTGTTTTTTTTACCTTAAACCGCGTAAACACATTGCATTACACCAAATACACAAAATAATGTTCTTTTTAGCAACTTCATATGACCCCTTTAATTACAGCCTTTAGTCTGTTGGGATATGTCTCCACTAACTTTGCTAGTGATATGTCTCTACTAACTTTAGCCCATGATTTCTGCACATATGCAATATTACTGCAGGTGCAACAGATTATTTTTAACTGGCCCAGTTGGGCCAGTAGTTCTGTACATTCCTTTATCTAGCCACAAATATAATCAATAATAATAGCAGTAATAAAAATATAATGACATTTGCAAGTTAGCAACATTTTTGCAAGCATCACCAAAAAAAATGATCTAGACTGCAATATTTGCCCACTCTTCTTTGCAGAACTGCTCAAGTTCAGTTAAATTTGATGGTGACTGTTTGTGGACTGTAGTCTCAAGACATTACACAGATTTTCAATAGGCTTTAAGTCTGTCTAATTCCTGTGGCTCAGTGGTAGAGCATTGCATTAGCAGCGCAAAGGTCGTGGGTTCAATTCCCAGGGAACACACATACTGATAAAAAATGTATAGCCTGAATGCACTGTAAGTTGCTTTAGATAAAAGTGTCTGCTAAATGCGTACATTTAATATTATATATATATATATGATACATACAGGTGCATCTCAATAAATTAGAATGTTGTGGAAAAGTTAATAAATAATTTTAACATTTATTTTAAGCCCTAAAGATGCACACACAAGAAAAATCCCAATGTGCATCACACACTCTCTCCCACACAAATAAACACACACACTGATTCTCCTGTGAATACGACATTCCAAGCCAGGTCAGACAGTAAGACTCTGCGGTGCCTGTCCTCTCCCCGTGACCCCACGTTTGAGCAGGACTGCTGAATGGCTGTACTATCCTCCCATTGTTCCATCATGGCATGTTGTCCCATTCCTTCTCATAAAACATGGACACATCAAACACTCGGCAGATAGACCCCCGGCCATCATTCTCCATCTCTCTTTCTTCCTCTCCCTCTATCCTCTGCCAGGGTCATTCCCAACATACCTGTATTTCAGCGGTCTCTCTTGTGGAGCTGCATCACAGGGCTCATTACTGAGACATTAAAACCCCACAAAGACTCATGCTGAACTCCTGCCATCCAACATCAGAAACAAAGACATGCTGCTATTTTAAGCAAAAATCATTTGTGCATAACATAGGCTATTTACTGTCCATTTTTGAGGGGGAAGCTACCCATTTTAAAGACATGGATTGACTAACTGTTAAATTATTATTATCTAACTATACAAAAGGTAACCCTTATCTGTTTTATTCTCCATAACTGATTTAGGTGTTTAACCAGGAATCATCCTTAATTTCACTTTTTAATATGAAAGGCTGTACTGTTCAAATGGCTATCCTTCAACTGTTAATGAACAACTGCTACAGTCCACAATCTGAGTACAAGACAGTATCCTACAAAGCACTGAAAACACAGCTGGTCTATCTGACACATTACTGCCCTGCTTCTTTAGCCCATGATTTCTGCACATATGCAATATTACTGCAGGTGCAACAGATTATTTTTAACTGGCCCAGTTGGGCCAGTAGTTCTGTACATTCCTTTATCTAGCCACAAATATAATCAATAATAATAGCAGTAATAAAAATATAATGACATTTGCAAGTTAGCAACATTTTTGCAAGCATCATCAAAAAAATTTTTTTCATTGCAATTTTACATTTTCTTTTCGTTTTACAAAAAGAGCTATAATGTAACTCCATGATATTCATTCTTAAACACACCTTTTCTAGAAACAATGGCATGAGGTTTTTTTTATTATATATTATATTATATTATATTATATATATTTATTAATTACTTATATTTATTACACAGTATAATCTTAAAGGTTTAGAGATTTTATATATATATATATATATATATATATATATATATATATATATATATATATATATACATACATACATACATATACATATATATATATATGTATATTTACCATAGTGATCATAAGATATTTCTTTAAAAAAAAAACATTGTAAAAATTGTACCAACTGAAAGCATAGTGTATTTCATATTCATATACTAAGTTATTCTCACAGTTTCAACAAACCTCATCTTTGTTAGCCAGCTGTAACCTTGCTACATATACAACAGGTTGCATTAGCTAGGGTAATATCCAATATGTGACGTAATTAAATTAAAAAATATATAAAAACTGTATTACAGATATCAACAACAATATTCAAATCAAATCTAAATGTTTGCAAAACAAAAACACATTTTCATGATTGATGAACATAAGATTCATAAGAAAGTGCAGTGCCTGGATAGGTCAAGTGACATTTCTGTCAACTGGCCTCAGGCCACGGGGCCATCCTGATTTGTTGAGCCCTGTTATTTATAGCCCAACTAACAATACAAAGCTGCTGATCACTTCCCTCCTCATCTCTTTTGACAATAACATAAAATCATAAAAAAATTATTCTCCCTGTAGAACGTTCTGCAACATACAGGCTTTAGATTTTCCAAGAACCATCAAAGCATTTAAAAACCAAAGTTCATACTGCAAAAATGACAGAACCAAAACATTAGCCTTTCTCACACGCCCTCGGTGTCAGGACAGGTATGTTCATCCAGCAGCAACCCGCCAGAACACACATGCATGTTCTGCACTCAAAGGGTTCTCATCCCCAGGATCTGCCCTCCACAGCAGGTGAGGTCTCATCTCCACCGCAGACCAACAACCCAAGCGGAGACCTCAAAGCCTGGAATAATAGGGTGGCTGGGGTGGGATGTGAAGCATTGGGAGTAGATTCAGAAATGATTTGAATTTGGTTTTAATGCCAAATGGTTTTAAACAGAGCAGGCTTCTTTATCAAACCATAACAGAGATTCATATTTTGAAAATAAAATGATGATATGTGTTCTCTAAATACAGCTAAGCCATTTGGGTAATACAAATGGATCAGCATAATTAGAGTCGCTGAATGTTTTCTGGGAATGCAAACAAAAGCAAAATCACACGCCCACGAAGAGACCCATTTCTCTAGCTATATAAAATCTCCATGACCGCTACTTTACTGCTTGATGTAAACATAATGAAATTAAGAATAAGCCTCGCTCCGAACAGAAAAACACTGCAATGTCCTCATTTATACTGGAGCAAAATGATACTTTCTTGTACAAATAAGCCCGTGCGCCAAATATGTTGAGCCTTGTTTTTCATTTCTCCAGTTTCAGAGTAAACAGTCTTAAAGACAAAGCTTTACAATAACAAACTGTCGTGTGCGTCAGATATATTGTTGCAAATAAACCATAGCTGACATGAGACTTTAATATCTGCATGAAAAACGAGGCAACACGCCCAAAAGAGCGACAAGTGCAGCGCGCAACAAAGAAAGAAGGAACAACAGGTGGCCGCAGACGGTAACAGCTCAACACTGGTCTCTCATCCACAAAGGTGTAAAACGGAATTATGGGGGGGTTCCACACCCCTCATTCAGGGTTAAACCTCCTAAATAACGGTGAAGAAGCAGGCTGGGTGTGTATCGGCTTTTAATACAATTTCAACAATCGCAAAAGTTTGCAAATTAGTCGGAAATTGCTAAATGTGTTCGTTGGCGAACAGAAATCGTCTTTGATTGAGGAGGTAACCATAGCAACAGCTAAGCGGTCGCCGTCTGTAACGGACGGTATCAACAAAAACATAATTACTGTTATTACTTGTCACGCTATTAGGCTACACAAATGTATCTCATAATTCGTTCAGATTTGTTTAATAGGTTTACGCTTAGTGTCTGTTTGCGCGAGATGAACCTCAGCCTTCTGCGCCCAGAAAAATGACTGACAGAAATTGTTTTAAAAAGTTCAGCTGCCTGAAAGCCGCTTAATGATTCGCACGCTGGTAAGAACCACTTGTAAACAGAACTAAAGAAAGAACAACACTGCCCTAAATAAGGACCGAGGATTGTCTGTGTAAAGCTCTGGAGAGAAAACAACCGTGGGAAGAAAAAAAAAGTCAAATCGGGCTGAAAATAGCAGCGCATGATCGGCGGCTTACCTGCGGCTGCAGCGCGAGCGAGAGCAGGAAAACCACGCTCCAGTGCTGTCCGCGCTCAACAGCCCTTATCATCGCCCTACCAGCACTCCTCCTGTCCGTACTCGATCTCTCCCAGGAGTGCCAACTCTTTCGGTCTCTGTCCATTCTCATAGCAGACATTTGCGCACTTGTTCTGTGCGTACGGAACAGCCTTTCCCTGTTTGGTGACGCTTTCTTTACACTGGCCATGTGTCCATCATGAAGACACAGCGGGAAAACGAGTAAGTAAATGTGGCACAGGAAAATGATAAAACCCCTGAGATCTTTCCACACTCCGAGTCCAGGGTGCTTCCTCCTCCTCCTCCTCCTCTAGCTCTTCCTTCTTCCACCTGCTACAGTTAAGAAGCTTTGAATGTTCGACCTGCTGACCCGACTTGAGCTTTCATCCCATTTACTTTCCCACTCACTTAAAGCAGCTATTTTCTCTCTCGTCAGCCGGATAGGCTTTGCCGATGCCCTCCCAAAGCAAAGCGTTGCAAAGGGCGAGCGAAGAGAGCGAGACTGCGCATCACCGTGGGAAGCACTGGTGGTAAAGTTGCCAGTAGAGGGTGTGTCCTCCGCCTGGGAATATCCGTCACCTGTCTCTAACTTGAATATAATTGAGTCATATTTGTCTGTTACAAACTTAAGTAGCTTGGAAACATATGTCTAAATTATTTTCATGTAGCCTAATGTCAGGAGTGCTGCTGTTAACCCAAAATACTGTAACACTAATAGAAAACGTTTAAAAATCAGTGTCTGAATTTATTGTGGTAATCAAGTCACCGTCCATTTAGCCTGCATCCAAAAATGAGTCGATGATAAATTAAATAAAACTGGACACAATCACATGTAGCACAAATAGATAAACATAACAACTCTAAAAACCCATCACAAAATGAGTGTCAAATACACTGTCATTCTGTGCTTTGAGTCCATTTTTTTGTGTGAATTGTGACCGTTTTACAATCCTCCTCGTAAATGATGATAATATGGTAAGATCTGCAAGTATTAAAAAAAGCAGCCCTGCTTGGCAGAAAAAAAAAATCTTTTTTTTCCTCTTTGTTTGTTTCTACAGATGGACACGGAGACTTTAAGAGTTTTCAACCAAAAATGAAAAACCTGTTTACTCACCCTCACGTTGTTCTTCATTTGTGTTTTGAAGATAACCAAAGTCTGATGGAGGGTGACTAAATGATGATTATGATGATTTCCCTGAAAAATGAAGCTTTTTCTTTTCTTTTCTTTTCTAAGTTACTGCAAGTTCATCTGAAATGTGAGTGGCTTTTTTCAATGGCACATGGATGTTAAATTTCTTGGATGAACGTTCTATTCTGGAATGTTATGCTTTTATTAGCAATGCCGTTTTAAAGCAGTTTTCACTATTAACTGTTGTACATTTTTCCTCAAATGTCTATGCAATGTGCCACGAATTCGGTCCATGGACTTCCGTTTATTCACCACCAGAGGTCACCCTTTCCATTACATTGACTCTGGCACAACACAAACTGTTGCATAGCACCCCGGACTACATATCCCATCATTCATTGCACAGTTTGCACACTGCACTGATTGCACACAGCTGTTTCCTATCACCTCACTCACTATATAACACCCACTCAAACCACCATTCTCTGCTGAGTATTGTTTAGCCTGTATCCCTTTCCGAGTCTCTGTGGTTTCCTTGTTTTGCCTTGCCTGTTTTCCTGGATTTCTTCCTCTCGTCTCGCCCCTGTGATTCTGTGTGCCGATCGGTGACCTACGCTAGCCCTAGGACTATTCTTGTGTTTTTGCCCGCCATATACCTGTTTGCCATTGTTCGACCCTGCCTGTTATACCACGTCTCTTTAATAAAAGCTTGCAGATGGATCCACACGTCTCACGTCTCGTCAGCCCCGTTACACAATGCTAACAGTGGAAATTATGCCAATGAGTGTTGAAGATTTCACTGTGATGTAGTAAACATTTTAAAATGTTCGACTCTCAAGAAGTGTAAAAAGCTTCATTTTTTTTCCAAACAAAAATTCAGTGGCATTTAGTAAAATCACATTCTGAAGGGGAAGAAATTGCTTACCATTTAGATTTGTATTTTTCAGGATATTTGATTTTAAAATATGTAAAAAAAAAAATTGTTAATTCAAATAGATCTAGTGATAATTTGTGATCTAATCATTTAAAAAATATATTTGGTTGAAAGTGAATTTTTAGTTTCAGTTGACTATAGAAATTTGATTTTGTCAAACATATTTTTTTTTTAGTTGAGAAAAAGTAAACCGATTACTTGTAACAAGTTGAAGCAATTGTTTTACTTTGATCCAACAAAACGTTCTTTTTCCAGTGTAGTTTTAACATCTCAGCTAACAAGGAACGTTCTCAGAACTGTGCCTATATGGCAAGATTCTCTCTAAGTTCAAAGTTATTGTCAAATCATTAGCATAAAAATTTTATTTATACATTATTAATTTAACGTTTTTTTTTTCTGAACAGTTTTAGTTTAATTTGCCTTTTCTGAAGGTTACTATGGGTTCAGAACGTTCAGAGAACATTCAAGTAACATTCATATATTGTTTGAAAATCGAATCTTCCCACAAATACTTTAATGGGAACATTTGCAAAAGAAACAAAATAACATTTTGTTTGCTGGAATGTAGATAAAAAGCTTGTGTGGATACATCAAATTAAACAGTCCTGTCATTTCACATGCATTACCAGGAGTCAGAGAATCATTATAAAATCATGTAAAAAAGAAAAAGTACTTTCATAGCTTAAAATTGGGGGTTGTCCTTTGGGTTAAAACCTTTATTTATATATTATATCTTTATATTTTACTTGCACCTTCTACTGTCACCTCAGGAAGGTGCTGGTCATATAATGCTGATTTCCAAACTGGATAAACTGATGCGGTTCAGCTCCCTGTATTACAACACTTGGTCTTTATGCATACATATGATGCATAAGGTTAATCTCAACAGCCCAGCAACACTTCTATTTTGATACAATTATAGTTTATAAATGACAGAGAAAGACCCATACCACAAACAAGATCACTCCGATTCTACAATGATATGCCTGTCCTTTTTATGAAGTCACCGTATACAGTTATCAATTGTAACAAATAAATTGTGAAACTACCCTATCCCATAATGCACTGGTCTGGAAATTCTCAGTAGGGCTTCTTTTCATGTGTACTCCCATGGCAGTTCTGGAATAATAGGTCTCAAGCTTCACTTGATCTCTGAGCATGATCAAAGTGCTGCGGCACCAATTAAAAGACCCCGTCAGAGGCCAGACAATAGCCAGACAGAGGCTGTTACATTCAATACTCATGCACTTTTACATTACCGCCAGCTTGTTATCACATCATATAGGCTAAAAGTGAAAGTGGCATGCTTTCTCGGACTTAATCATTAGGTCGGGTGAGGACAGAGCAATAAACCTAGAACCCATTTTTTCCCCAGAGGTTTGGATGCCAAATAGTGTTTGTGGGGCCCTATTGCACCCAAAATGACTATGGATGTTTGAACATTTCACAAAGATGGAATATTTTTGTGTTTACAGTAAGATTTGTTATTGAGGACCACACACATTGCGTGTGTAGGCCTACTGCTTTCTACAGTTCTACATTGCTGAAGAAAAACATGAAAAATGAAATAAAAACGAACCAGTTTCATTTCTGGAGTCTTTTTATAGAAATAACAACTAGTGACTAGTCTGGTTTGTTTACTGGTTTTATATGGGGTTTGACCACTTTTCAGCTGATCGGGCATCATTTTAAACCAGGTCCGCCTATAAACCGGACATCTGGAAATTAAACGCATAGCCTGCATATCAGCATAATTTCGCTGCTTTCCAGATCTCCATAACGGGGACCAGAGTGAACTTTCCACTGTGTAGGCATGGAGGCAGCTACTAGGCTACAACACAAAGCATCCGCTTTATGCTGAAAATATAATGAGCCGATTTTATTGACCCGATCCTGTTTCCTCCCCCCATTCGCGACGGGATGGACTAGTTGCTGACGCGCACATCCCTGGAAACCGGTTATTTCCCCAAAGTAGAGTGACCCGTGGTCAGAACAGAGGGCTCTT
>NW_015505546.1:207327-216617 GCF_001515645.1 Sinocyclocheilus grahami
GTTTTTTTTTTTCTGAACAGTTTTAGTTTAATTTGCCTTTTCTGAAGGTTACTATGGGTTCAGAACGTTCAGAGAACATTCAAGTAACATTCATATATTGTTTGAAAATCGAATCTTCCCACAAATACTTTAATGGGAACATTTGCAAAAGAAACAAAATAACATTTTGTTTGCTGGAATGTAGATAAAAAGCTTGTGTGGATACATCAAATTAAACAGTCCTGTCATTTCACATGCATTACCAGGAGTCAGAGAATCATTATAAAATCATGTAAAAAAGAAAAAGTACTTTCATAGCTTAAAATTGGGGGTTGTCCTTTGGGTTAAAACCTTTATTTATATATTATATCTTTATATTTTACTTGCACCTTCTACTGTCACCTCAGGAAGGTGCTGGTCATATAATGCTGATTTCCAAACTGGATAAACTGATGCGGTTCAGCTCCCTGTATTACAACACTTGGTCTTTATGCATACATATGATGCATAAGGTTAATCTCAACAGCCCAGCAACACTTCTATTTTGATACAATTATAGTTTATAAATGACAGAGAAAGACCCATACCACAAACAAGATCACTCCGATTCTACAATGATATGCCTGTCCTTTTTATGAAGTCACGGTATACAGTTATCAATTGTAACAAATAAATTGTGAAACTACCCTATCCCATAATGCACTGGTCTGGAAATTCTCAGTAGGGCTTCTTTTCATGTGTACTCCCATGGCAGTTCTGGAATAATAGGTCTCAAGCTTCACTTGATCTCTGAGCATGATCAAAGTGCTGCGGCACCAATTAAAAGACCCCGTCAGAGGCCAGACAATAGCCAGACAGAGGCTGTTACATTCAATACTCATGCACTTTTACATTACCGCCAGCTTGTTATCACATCATATAGGCTAAAAGTGAAAGTGGCATGCTTTCTCGGACTTAATCATTAGGTCGTTGGGTGAGGACAAAGCAATAAACCTAGAACCCATTTTTTCCCCAGAGGTTTGGATGCCAAATAGTGTTTGTGGGGCCCTATTGCACCCAAAATGACTATGGATGTTTGAACATTTCACAAAGATGGAATATTTTTGTGTTTACAGTAAGATTTGTTATTGAGGACCACACACATTGCGTGTGTAGGCCTACTGCTTTCTACAGTTCTACATTGCTGAAGAAAAACATGAAAAATGAAATAAAAACGAACCAGTTTCATTTCTGGAGTCTTTTTATAGAAATAACAACTAGTGACTAGTCTGGTTTGTTTACTGGTTTTATATGGGGTTTGACCACCTTTCAGCTGATCGGGCATCATTTTAAACCAGGTCCGCCTATAAACCGGACATCTGGAAATTAAACGCATAGCCTGCATATCAGCATAATTTCGCTGCTTTCCAGATCTCCATAACGGGGACCAGAGTGAACTTTCCACTGTGTAGGCATGGAGGCAGCTACTAGGCTACAACACAAAGCATCCGCTTTATGCTGAAAATATAATGAGCCGATTTTATTGACCCGATCCTGTTTCCTCCCCCCATTCGCGACGGGATGGACTAGTTGCTGACGCGCACATCCCTGGAAACCGGTTATTTCCCCAAAGTAGAGTGACCCGTGGTCAGAACAGAGGGCTCTTGAAGTCCGGCTGCGATTAGCATAGAGTGGCGCTGTCCTCGACTCAACTGAACTGTAATCGCTCGCGCTCTTTATTCCTACAGACTCTAAAGCCGCGCTGAAAGCGTGACATCGTTTATGTATCCGTTCGGATTTTCAGCTGTTGGCGGGAATTACCTGTACGGCTGTGTTCTGACGAAGTATTTTTGTGTCAGTACTTCATTAAATCATTAAATAACGGCATAGACAAACTACCAGCAGTGACGGATAATCTTGTGAGGGCTCCTAAACCAATAAAACTTACTAATATTTTTCCAGTCTGCTCCGTGATGAGTGACATTCACGTAACAAACGTTTCCAGAAAAAGCAAAGATGACAGCCTTTATATGTTGCGCATTTCCTAAGGCAGAGAACCAATCCGCCCCTGAGAAGAATGGGAGCAGGTACAAACCTTACAAACAAACGTACAACCGTAAACACTACAACAGTAAATGTCTCCATCTGCTGGACCCACTGTGAACCGAAAGTTGGTGATGGAAAGAAAGCTAGTCCCTATCTGGACTAACTGAACAAGAACATCCTCATATTTGCTCATAATCTGGCACGCAAATAAAGTAATACATAATAAACAAAGAATAAACTTAACCTACACAGTTTATAGTCACCAAGTTCTAGGCTTGAACCCATAACAGCCCATTTTGGAGGTAGGTTTGTGGGCATATTAGGCACAGTGATGTAGTTTTCTCAAACCAGCCAACCTGTCGCTTGGTCAGATGATCAGCGTGGGGACAGCCGTGTCCCACACATTGCTGGCATAAGAAGTGTCTGTTCTGTGACTCAAAGGAGGCAGTGTTGGTGGACAACTAACTGCTAGGCACGATGCCAATTGCATGAGACATACACACACACACAGCACCAGCAGCAGTTAAGGTCAGGTTTTTCTCAAGGCAAAACGGTGGAGTGTGCAGAGGCTTGGGAAAACTGCAGAAGAATGTACGTTTGTGTACACAGAAAAAAAGCTGGTCTAGTCATTTAGGTCACAACACAATGTATTCTCAAGGCAGCCCCTATTGTACAGCTGACAGTCCAGAGTCCCTCAAACTTAATTGAAGAGTAAATTACCTCTTACACAACACTCACAGAGTCCCAGGACATGAGAGGCTCATTTAACTTCCATAGAAATCACTCACTGCTTGGGATTAAAGAGAGTGAATGTACGAGCTCAAACGGCAGGATGATCAGTTTATGCTGAGTTTGAGAATGCATTGCCATAAAACATTTTAATTCAGAGAAAATAAGTAAATCCTTTTTACCAGACTTAAGCCTGAATATCAATAAATCACTGCATCACCTACAAAGAGTGTCACAAACACTTATGTAGACATGATTGAGGCCCAGTTCAGTTTCACAAAGACACACACACACACACACACACTACGGTTCAAAAGTTAGGGGTCACTAAGAATTTGCTTGAAAATATTTTTGAATGATGCTCACCAAGGCTGCCCTTATTTGTAAAAACAAAAAAAACAGTAATAGTGAAATATTAGTTTAAAACTTGTCTATTTCAATACATTTTAAACTGTAACTAATCATGTGATGGCAAAGCGCATTTTTTAGCAGCCATTACTCCAGTTTTCAGTATCACTTGATCTTTCGTAAATCATTCTAATATGCCAATTTTGCACTCAATTATTAATAATGGTTCTTACTGTCAATGTTGAAAAGTTTTCGCTGCTTAATATTTTTATGGAAACGGTGATGCATTGTTTTCATGATTCAGCATTCTTTGGAAATCTTTTGTAAAATGATAAACTCAAGGCAGCCCCTATTGTACAGCTGACAGTCCAGAGTCCCTCAAACTTAATTGAAGAGTAAATTACCTCTTACACAACACTCACAGAGTCCCAGGACATGAGAGGCTCATTTAACTTCCATAGAAATCACTCACTGCTTGGGATTAAAGTGAGTGAATGCATGAGCTCAAACGGCAGGATGATCAGTTTATGCTGAGTTTGAGAATGCATTGCCATAAAACATTTTAATTCAGAGAAAATAAGTAAATCCTTTAGAAACCAGACTTAAGCCTGAAGATCAATAAATCACTGCATCACCTACAAAGAGTGTCACAAACACTTATGTAGACATGATTGAGGCCCAGTTCAGTTTCACAAAGACACACACACACACACTACGGTTCAAAAGTTAGGGGTCACTAAGAATTTGCTTGAAAATATTTTTGAATGATGCTCACCAAGGCTGCCCTTATTTGTAAAAAAAAAAAAAAACAGTAATAGTGAAATATTAGTTTAAAACTTGTCTATTTCAATACATTTTAAACTGTAACTAATCATGTGATGGCAAAGCGCATTTTTTAGCAGCCATTACTCCAGTTTTCAGTATCACTTGATCTTTCGTAAATCATTCTAATATGCCAATTTTGCACTCAATTATTAATAATGGTTCTTACTGTCAATGTTGAAAAGTTTTCGCTGCTTAATATTTTTATGGAAACGGTGATGCATTGTTTTCATGATTCAGCATTCTTTGGAAATCTTTTGTAAAATGATAAATGTCTTCACTGTCACTTTCAATGCATCAATTCAATGCACGTTTTCTGAATACAAGTATTTTTAAAACAGAAAAGTTATTTTAAATAGTTTTTATTCTATTTCACAATAAATAGTTTTGGCAAACATAAGAGACTTTGAAAAATATATAATGAATGAATGTGTTCCATAAAAAGCAAAACGCATATGAACAACACTACACAAATTGAACAATAAGAAGAAGAAAAAAAACCTCAAACCCCATGTGAAGGGAAAAAACAAGCAGAAAGCAACATGTAAAACATTGTGATTTAATAAAAACAACAAAGCTCCAGGTACAATGTCTGGGAACCAGACTCTGGGTGCAATGCTTCTGAAGACATAATTGGACTAAAATAAAAAAACCTGCATACTTACAAACTCGCCAAAGCCGACCATCTCGGAAAACTCCTTACCTTGCATTGTGCAGAGCAAATCTAACGGGCACAGCTAAGCAAGTCACATCAAATAAAAATGTACATTTCATCTCTGGACTTTTTCTTTTGAACAGCGTGCATGCAATCTATTCAGCCATTAAACGGCCTGAACTGTCCCAAGTGGTTTCTAAATGCAGGCTTGTGTATAACTGCCATTTGTCATAAACAAGCCCCAAATCAAATAAATAACACAAATAAAAGAAATCTCATTTTATATAAATGACAAATAAGGCTTTGTCTGTGCTCTTTTCATTTAAAATTAAGAGGCAACCACTGCATTTTAATCATGATCCAAACAAAGATGCTGCATACAAGCAACATGAGCAGTTTTTAATCTAAATTACATTGTGTAATTTCGAAATTTGAAGCAAAAACAGAATGTTGACTTCAGTTTTGTGAAACTATGCATAAAAAATATCTGCATGAAACAGAAACAGCAGCTGAATGAGACGCAGATACACTCTCTGCCAGTAGGTGGCGCTTGAAGCGTTTCTTGGTTTCGGCTGTAAACAAAGCAGCGCTGCACTTATGAACTTTAATATGCATTATACAGAGGCAAGATGAAAAGAAGAAATACCATCGAAAGACAGCAAGTTCCCCTCAGACATACATTCATATAAACTCCTACCCCTAAATGAATCGCGATTTGTTTAGCATCTCAACCGATTTGAATCGTTACATATTTAAATTGATTTTCAACTGGCTCGCGGTTCATCGTTACATCCCTATTATTTACTAATATGAAAAAAAGCCTGTGCTTTCAAATTCAAACAAATGTTTTGACGCTCAGATGAACCAGTCAGCTCCTCCGCTCCTCCGCTAGTTTTAGTGTGAAATAAACATGAAAACAAGTTATTACAGCAAATTACAGTACGTTTAAATATGTTTCAATGTTTCAATCAGACATCTTTAAAAAAAATTGATTAAAAAAATTCCCTAGTGCAATTTAAGTTTATAACTCTGGACTGGTTCAAGAAACAAAACAAAAAAAAACAGAAACGGATGAAATTTTGACAGGAACATAACCAGAAACAAAATCTAATTTATTTGAAATGGCCATTAACTGGTTAATAACATTATTTTATCGTTTAGTATTTTTTAATTTTGCAATCTACCAATCATGAATTCAAATAGCACGGCCTATGCAAACGTTGACGCAATTCCTCACAGGTAAGTCACAATGCCAATCCCCGGAATTATAGTTTTTCCGCGGATGTGTCACAAACCGTCAAGCATTAGGCCTACATTTAAGTGAAAATGAATGGCAGGTAATATGCAGCTTGTTGTGCATTTTGAAACTAGCGAAAATTGCAGGATAGTGGAAACATGGATTCACACACAACATGTTATAGCCTATGTGAAGGACGATGATTTATGGCGATAATGCGAGAGATAGTTTACATTAATAATATTTTAGCATCCAGATACATTGCAAAACATTTGGATTCCTGCTGAATAAGAGGTAGGCTTCAGTTTAGCTTTAAATTACTTCGTTTTGGCTTGACGTTTATATACCTTAAATACTGATAACTTCAGAGGATTTGATAAGGAGAGAAGGGAACTAAAATAGTCTATAGCTGTGTTTATAATGTTTGTAAACGTTTTGCTTTATTAACCAGTATTTTAGCCTACATTATTTCTGAATGTAATAATAAAATGCGACAGCCTACACTCTTAACAATAAAGGTGCTTCAAAAGGTTCTTCAAGCGATGCCATAGAAGAACCATTTTTGGTTCCACAAAGAACCATTCAGTCAAAGGTTCTTTAAAGAACCATCTCTTTCTTACCTTTTTGTAATCTGTAGTTCTTCCGATGTTAAAGGTTCTTTATGGAACCATTTAGACAAAAAAGTTATTCTATGGCATCGTGAAGCACCTTTATTTTTAAGAGTGTAGGCGACTTATTTTTATTGCATACCTGCTGTGGCATCTGGCCAGGCATTTGTCCTGGCATCATCTGACCTGGAGGCATAGCACCTGGAGGCATCTGCCCAGGTGCCATACCAGGAGGAGGCATGTAGGGAGGTTGACCGTGCATTGGCATCATGCGAGGGGCTTGGCTCATGGGTGTTATTCCCTATAAATGACCAAAAAATAAATAAATCATATCAATAACTGCCTGAAAATAGAACACAATGGAGTCAGCACACAAATTCCCAAAGATCCCAAACATACTAACAGGCAGAAAACAAGTTATTACAGCAAATTACAGTACGTTTAAATATGTTTCAACAAAGAATTCAGACATCTTTAAAAAAAATTGATTAAAAAAATTCCCTAGTGCAATTTAAGTTTATAACTCTGGACTGGTTCAAGAAACAAAACAAAAAAAAACAGAAACGGATGAAATTTTGACAGGAACATAACCAGAAACAAAATCTAATTTATTTGAAATGGCCATTAACTGGTTAATAACATTATTTTATCGTTTACTATTTTTTAATTTTGCAATCTACCAATCATGAATTCAAATAGCACGGCCTATGCAAACGTTGACGCAATTCCTCACAGGTAAGTCACAATGCCAATCCCCCGGAATTACAGTTTTTCCGCGGATGTGTCACAAACCGTCAAGCATTAGGCCTACATTTAAGTGAAAATGAATGGCAGGTAATATGCAGCTTGTTGTGCATTTTGAAACTAGCGAAAATTGCAGGATAGTGGAAACATGGATTCACACACAACATGTTATAGCCTATGTGAAGGACGATGATTTATGGCGATAATGCGAGAGATAGTTTACATTAATAATATTTTAGCATCCAGATACATTGCAAAACATTTGGATTCCTGCTGAATAAGAGGTAGGCTTCAGTTTAGCTTTAAATTACTTCGTTTTGGCTTGACGTTTATATACCTTAAATACTGATAACTTCAGAGGATTTGATAAGGAGAGAAGGGAACTAAAATAGTCTATAGCTGTGTTTATAATGTTTGTAAACGTTTTGCTTTATTAACCAGTATTTTAGCCTACATTATTTCTGAATGTAATAATAAAATGCGACAGCCTACACTCTTAACAATAAAGGTGCTTCAAAAGGTTCTTCAAGCGATGCCATAGAAGAACCATTTTTGGTTCCACAAAGAACCATTCAGTCAAAGGTTCTTTAAAGAACCATCTCTTTCTTACCTTTTTGTAATCTGTAGTTATTCCGATGTTAAAGGTTCTTTATGGAACCATTTAGACAAAAAAGTTATTCTATGGCATCGTGAAGCACCTTTATTTTTAAGAGTGTAGGCGACTTATTTTTATTGCATACCTGCTGTGGCATCTGGCCAGGCATTTGTCCTGGCATCATCTGACCTGGAGGCATAGCACCTGGAGGCATCTGCCCAGGTGCCATACCAGGAGGAGGCATGTAGGGAGGTTGACCGGGCATTGGCATCATGCGAGGGGCTTGGCTCATGGGTGGTATTCCCTATAAATGACCAAAAAATAAATAAATCATATCAATAACTGCCTGAAAATAGAACACAATGGAGTCAGCACACAAATTCCCAAAGATCCCAAACATACTAACAGGCATGGCTGCTGGTACCCCGGCCATAGCAGCAGAAGCCTTTTTCCCAGCACCTGCATCAGGGGCTTTAGTTCTTTTTCTTCTCTTTCTTACGGTCTCGCTCCACATATGTGCCCTTCATTTTTGCAATATCGGAGTCCTGCTTTGCATACTGAATCCACTGTGAATAGATTTTAAGAGCATTTTAGTTCAGATTACACAGTTCTTGGCTTGAAAACATCAACTTAAAAGCATTAGGAGTGTGTATATATATATATATATATATATATCTATATATATATATATATATATATATAAATCATCAGATCTTACCATAGGTTTATCATAAAATGGGAAGCCTTGCATAGAGCGGAGTGCATTGGAAACACTGTTGATCTCCTTGAAGATCACAAAGGCCTGACCCCTCATCTTCAGCGTAGGTGAAACAAGAATGTCCAGAATTTGTCCAAACTGGGAGAATATAGCATACAACGACTTCTTCAGTTCTATTAAAAGAAGAGGAAAGGGTCACAACACGAAGAAACGCACAAAACCGTTGGATTAAAATCAAACAGACAAACAGAACCATACCATCTTTTTTGATCTTTTCATTCAAGTTGTTGCTGTAAATAGTGTGATTTAAACGCATCTCGTGGTTCCTCATGATTCTGGAATGAAAAACACAGATTTTAAACCCAACGTGCAGAATGAAAAAAAAAAACTCTTATTGAGCACACGGCAGAAATAATCTGTTAAAATAAAAGTCTTCAAGAAGAAAGAAATACGTTTATGTTTACATTAAATTGCGCTTTAAATGCGTGAATGGCTGACCTAGTTGTTTCAAACGGGAGCTAACGTTAGTGAGTTCGCTTGTCAATTAATTTAATCACGAATTACAATTTTACTATTCAGAGAAAGCGCGTATTTTGATCAAATAAGCAAAAAAACTAAGAAAAAGATTAAATGAACACAATTAGACACATTTACTCACAATTATTAAGCGAGCTTCAGCCAACCACTAGTGTTGGGTCGTTCGAATCTTGAATGTGACTCGGGAAGAACGAGTCGTCTCGGGGAGTGATTCGTTCAGTCGCGCATGCGCACTATCCTCTAGGTTCTGTACTGGAATTAGTCAAATAGTTCACCTGTTTCGAGTCTTCGGG
>NW_015505546.1:216627-217125 GCF_001515645.1 Sinocyclocheilus grahami
AGAAACGCATTACGTAACTGTAAGAGTAAATAATAATTATAATAATGATGATAATATTAATAATAACTATGCACCCGGTTGCAGTGTTGGGAGTAACGCATTACAAAAGTAATAATATTACAGTAGTATATTACTTTTTGCTGTAACGCAGTAATATAACGCATTACTAATAACATTTGGGTATTACTCGTTACAATCTCAGTAATGCAAGTTACAACAACATATTTTAACTCAAAATTAAGTGGTGAATTTACCAACACCGCAAAACAGCACCAGAGAAAAATTTCCGCGGGTAAAATAGTTTGTCTATTTCGTGTTGCTGGAATTAGATGCTTGAGATGACTGCAGAGACGGATTCTACATTTGTGAGATGGACTCCTGTTATTTTCTGTTCATCGGAGAAAATGAGAAGAATGCGTAGTCAGGTGCAATATGTGCGACGCCAAACTCTCAACATGGAGAAATAGCACGAGTAAAACCTGGAAACACTGGACTGGT
>NW_015505546.1:217569-217945 GCF_001515645.1 Sinocyclocheilus grahami
TTGAGATGACTGCAGAGACGGATTCTACATTTGTGAGATGGACTCCTGTTATTTTCTGTTCATCGGAGAAAATGAGAAGAATGCGTAGTCAGGTGCAATATGTGCGACGCCAAACTCTCAACATGGAGAAATAGCACGAGTAAAACCTGGAAACACTGGACTGGTTTATACTTTTGCGTCGGACCTACGCCGTAGCCTTCACGCCGTAGGTTATGCGTCAGTTTTCATTTATACTTCTGCGTGCAGTACACACGCAAACCGCTAGTCTGCAGTGTCCACGGGCATGTTGCTGGTGTAACCCGCAGTACCACGGCTAAAGCCGAAGAAGAAGCGGCTCGTCGGAGAAGCATTATAGCCGTGACGGCGGGAAGGAAAT
>NW_015505546.1:218446-227952 GCF_001515645.1 Sinocyclocheilus grahami
CTACAAAAAGGAGACAACAACGGAACAGGAGAAGATGGCATTCTTTCAATCTTCAAGGACTTGTACCACGGCGGATCAACATTGTTTGTTGCGGACAACTACTGATGTATAATGCTATGTAGTATAATAAATGATAAGACACTTGTTCTTTGCTTTGTTTTATTTTATATAAGAAGGTGTAACATTAAAATATATTAAAGTGCACATAAACACACACAAAACTCAAGTACATATGGAGGGAGGGGTTCTTGCAGACCAATCACAGCGCTTGCGGTCTGCGTAGAATTGACGTGCTGTTAGATTTCTGGAGAGGTGCACGTCAGGCTACGGCGTAGGGTGTGCGTCTGTGCGTAAGCTGCGGCGTAGGGTGTGCGTCTGTGCGTAAACTGCGGCGTAGGGTGTGCGTAAGCTGCGGCGTAGGTCCGACGCAGAAGTATAAATCAGCCTTAAATAGGCTAATTAACAGATTAACTAAAGGAAAGGAGAAGACTGAGAGATATTCTGCTGAGTTTGGCAGGCTATTTGTATGGCGCTGCGCTCTACGAAAGTCCACGGAAAGGAAACCGAGATGACAGAAATGAAAGTAAGCACACTGCAGTCTCGAATGATCTGTATGACCAAAAATGACGGAATATTTTTGTTTGTTTGTTTCCGCTGTTCGATCGCGCCGGCGCCTCACGCGCACACACAGCCTACATCTTTGCAAACGTTGCAGCCTGGTCATTTATTTTTAATAATAAAAAAAAATTAATTTAAGGAACAATAACACACAATAAACAACATTAAAATAAGAAAAGAAAAAGATAGAAGAACAAATTACAACAAACAAAAAACAATTGCCAGGGGGAGAAAAGTATAAAACTTCAAAACAAAAATACAAGATATACATGCATACATACATACACTTGTACGTATATATAAAATCAAATAAATATATTGTAAAGTTCACAAACTTTCAAAGTTCTTACAGCTTTCTTATTCACAGAGTCTCTGATACTGTCAATATATATAAATATTTCAGTCAACAAAACCATAAAATTGGGTTTTTTATTGGTAAATTTACACTTATCAGAATGAAATACAGTCAGTCAACCAAACATATAGATGCACTGGTTAATTTCAATAGTGCGTACTGCGTACAATCCGTGCCGTTCAGTCTGAGCTCGGGCCAAACACACACTTGCTCATGTGACAAGTTTTTCAAGTGTTGTCCTTTAATGGATTTATATTAATGCATACATTAAAAGTTGGAAAATTATTAAAAAAACATAAAATTGTAATTCCAAAAACGGAGCTTTGTGCGATAACCGGTATGTTTTCCCGAACCTTTTAGTATTGGTTTTATATTATAATGTCATGTAATTAAATTGTTTAATTAATTTAAATGGTAATTTTTTTTTTTTTTTAATTCCTAGAATTTAAGCCTTGTGCAACACAAAGGGCATATATTTATGTCTATCTGAGTTAGTTTGGGCTCAAAACATAAAAGCCGCAAAGAGTTTAATTGGCAAAAAACCCGAATGTCTAACGAACGTCAAACTAACTTTACCGCCGTTTGAATTAGCCTAATTTTGGCTTGTTTAGCAACTTATATTTTTCATTATTTTCTTCTGAAACCGTTCAAAATAGGCTAGGTATTGTGTTTATTGTTTGTACATTATAACACTTTATCTACCGGTGTTATTTATAAATGTAATAATGCGGTTTGTGCTTATCTGTGTCTAACCTAAACTACAACGTAGCATTAATGTAGACCTACATACCGGTATCTAAATATGATTTTATAATTTTATGCTATATAGACCTACCACATTAACCTCCACTGGGTGTAGAATGAGCAGCCAGCAATAAACTACATTTTGGCATTTTATAACACTTCTTTTGGTGAAAGTAACTCAAAAGTAGTGTAATGCATTACAATTCAGAGATAGTAATATTGTAATGTAACTAAATACTTTCAAAAGACAGTAACTAGTAATATATAATGTATTACATTTTGGAAGTAACTTGCCCAACACTGCCCGGTTGTAAGGAAGCTTGTAAATGAACTAATTTCTCTAGCCAATGCTGTCAGGTCACGTGACAAAAGAACGAACGATTCGAAAGACTCGAGAGATGAACTAATCAATGCTCTTTCCGGCTCAGACTGCATTGGTTAAAGCCAGAGCCACAGAAAGAGAGAGTTGCATCAACGCCAATCCAAACGCTCGATCGTCACGTGATTAACGTAGACCTCAAATAGTTCCAGGAAGTTCATAGCGGGCAAGTGCAATACATTGAGTTAGAGAGACAGAACTGTGATTTTTGGTAATTAGTAGACAATAAAATAATGTATTTACATTATTTATCAAATAATGTATACGTAGTATATATATGTAGTTATATTAGTGTTTGAGGATTAATGTGGTCAGCTATCCTTACCTGCCTTGTTAACATATTTTAGGCTTAAGTTACCAAACGACATCGTGGTCTTCTGCCAAGGTAACTTCAGCCTCTCTATATAAATATAATTATATGTGTGTGTGTTCTTACAACTTGCTTGTTAGTCAAGTTCAATCACAAATATACCCGTTCATTGTCGTTTTACTAATCTCATGGTAAATGTTAAGTTTGTTGTCTTAGAAAATTCATTCCAAATAAATGAAGATATTTTAAGTGAAAACTAATCTTGTTTAATGTTTTTGATTCTTGTGCACCCCTCAGTAAATAATATATAAAAATATATTTGTAGTATATTCCAATTTCAAACAACTTAAAACATTTTTACACCTTTAATCATATATTTTATGTATGTTGACTTTTGTTACGCACTTATTTACAGCAATCGATTTATACATTTATAATAAACTATAAAGCATGTTGTCCTTAAACAGTCTCCACTATAGTTTGCTGTGCTGCATTATGAGTGCTCGTCACTCACAGAAAGGAGTGTGAATGTATGGTTTCCCTACTGATCTGGAGAGGAGGGGAAAAATGATGCATCACGTTTTGTTCAATTGACATTTATTTGTATAGCACTTTTTAAGATACACATTGTTTCAAAGCAGCTTTACAGAAAATGAATGTTTCTACATTACTTTGGCACAGTTACACCTGTTAACAGAACTCTTATTGGTAATGTTCATATGGCAGAAATGTTCTAAAATTAGGCTATACAAATCATGCAGTTAAGTAACGTCATGTATTCAGAAACAGTTAAATATATACAGAAACAATTAACAAATTAAAGCAATTCACTTAGGTCCATCTGCATCCTTTGCAATATATCCAAGTCTATTAAATAACTCCCCACCAGCAAAATCACTTTTAAAAGCCTTAATTACACAACGATGGATGAAACTGCATGAAGAGAATGAATAACATCCCGTAAATCTACTAATTAAGTGAGGAATAATCTGTTTTAATGCACAGGGTAATTTGATTAGCTGTGCTGATAATATACTCTTTTGTTCTATAAATGTCTTGCCTTTTAAAAGTTCATCACAGCGGTCTCTTCTGCTGCATATCTACGGCGCTGATAGTATGAGCGCTAACATCCGGGAACTATTGAGCGGCTCCACGATCCGCCATTGCTGTAAAAAACTGGTCCATTGGAGTGAACGGAGTTGTCGCAACTCTCTCTCTCTCTCTCTCTATCTCCGGCTCTGGTTAAAGCCATAGCTTATGGGGCTGTCACGTGATGAACGAACGACTCAACCCGAAGACTTGTCAGAGAAGAGGTGAGGTGAGCTAATCATGGACTGAAGGCCCAGGTAAGTTTACAATGAATTAATCTTTTCTGTTTCTTATAGCACTTTTGTATTGTTTGTAGTGTGATCAGCGTTTGCGTAAGTAGTAGATGTGTTAGGGAAGTAACACGTAACATTTGAATTATATTTTGCTAAAATGAACGAAATGACTCGAAAAAAGATTCGTTCATTTTGCTGAACGAGACTCAAAGGTCAGAGTCGGTAAAATGATCCGAACTTCCCATCACTACCAACCACACACTTAAATAAGAAACCGCAGGAGAACACAAAAAGAACGTGCGACTTTCGACCGGACAGCGGCTGGTCTCCCGGCGAACCTGCCGATTGGTTGTCTGTCCAGCGCACCCGACTACCAAAGCTCTTTCTCATTGGCTATTGTAGAGAAGAGCAGGCCAGTCTATGAACCGATTGGTGCGTTTGGTCGTGTTACGCTGTTTTCTGTCCGGCTGTCACGTCGTTGGATGGGAAATATATAAATTGCACAAACGAAAGCATGCCCTTTTGATTTGATTAAAAATATATCGCCATCGCCACATTTCAAAAATATTATTATCTTTGATATTTATGTATTTTGAATGTGTTTTTGTGTTTTGCTTCTCACGACCATGGGAGTATATTACCTTATTTGGTATTCCCTAAATAGAGAACACTACCCAGACTAGCTGCACTTCACAGAGAATTACTAGTAGATGGTGAAATAACTTCTTGGACGCTGATGTGGGTTCGTGGAGCTTTGCGAATGCTTATATAATTAGTGCGTGCATTCATTGCATCGGTTTGGTGGGACCCTGCATTGTAACGTTCATGTACACGTCTGTGTCACCATGTCATGTAAATCACAATACTCTTGCATGTTGTCTATTGGTTTTCACTTATTTCTTTCTTTGACTCCACAGTGTGAAAATCTGTTGGAGCAGCATGTCAGTGGAGAATGTTGCAGCAGCACCTCCTCCTCCTCCACCTCCACCTCCTTCACTGGCTCGCTCAGTGTCCAGCAAGAAGAAGCTTTACCAGGCTTTAGCAGAGGGAAGGGCCCCTGTGGAAGGGGACCAGGAAGAGGCCAGAATTATTCTAGGACAGAGAGAAAGCAGGTGAGTACAAACTACAATTTTATACTCGGAATACTTTTTTTTTTTTTTTTTTTTTTTAAAAACACGATTTTTATACCCCCAATTTTTTTTTTTTTTTTTTTTTTTTGTACAATCACGATTTCATCATTTCTCAACATTTCTCCATGAAGTTTTAGGAAGGATCTGCAGTGGTTGCTGTTCAATAAGTATGTGCCTTCACTTATTCAAGATGGTCCACAGTAAGTTTCCGTAAAAATACCTAATGGTTAATGTTGATATTTTAGAGAGCAGGGTGGCTGATATATACAGTTGTGGTCAAATGTTTACATACACCTTGCAGAATCTGCAAAATCTTAATTGTTTTACCGAAATAAGAGGGATAACATGAATTTTGTATGATCCATTTTATTTTGGAAAAATGATCGTTTTGCAGATTGCAAAGGTGTATGCAAACGTTTGACCACAACTGTATGTATGTATGTGTGTATATATATATATATATATATATATATGTGTGTGTGTGTGTATACATCTATGATATCACACTATTTCATTTAAAGATAGCAAAAACATGTGCTGCAATAAAATGTATAATTCTGTATTATAATATTTACTAAATTAGAAAAAAATAATTTGAAATCGAATCAGAATGGGGGAAATCATTTGAATTTGATAAAAAAATAAACCTGGAAATCATAGAGATTAATACTAAGCAACTTATTGATTATGTAATGATTATGTAATCCTATTATAGTATTTTGCATAAATAAAGAAACCGTTACAAATATAAAAAAAATGAAGTAAGCATTGTAACCAACAGTGTGCTCAAATATGGTGCTGTAAGTCTGTTCAAAATGGGAATCATATTCTACACTTCTTCTATAAATTTGTCACCAAGGCAACAATTTTCATTTAGTTTAACTTGATGTTCTAAAATAACAATCTAAAACTGTATTAAAAATTATACACACACACACACACACACACATATATATATATATATATATATATATATATATTTTAACAAAGTAATACAAATGACAAAAACGCAACAAAATTGCAACAATTTTAACTAAATTTAAAATCCAAACGGAAAATCTAAAAATAAAAACTAATTCAAAATATTAATTAAAAACTATAATAGTATCTCAGTGATACTAAAATAACACTGATAAAGTGAAGAGCTGAAAAGATCTGTTAATGCAAATTTTACATAGTGTACACAGCGAATATGACATAAATATTCTGACACTTACTGGCCAAACAGAAAAACCTACCTGCCTTGACAATATATCGGTCCATTGGTGTTGTTTTTCTGTCTGTGTGGCTGCATGTTTGTGCAGTGCTGGATGATATATCCTTGCTCTTATGTATCTTCAGATGTGGTCTTGTGGCCTTATGGATGGCGACTCATCTTCTGCAGCCTCCTAAGACGGTGGTGCTGGAGACACTGGTCCAGATGGCAAAAGACAACGGCTACACTGAACAAGGGGAAATGTTTTCTGGTATTTGGTAAACCACTACTTTCAAATGTAACTGTCATACGTGGACTAAATGCAACTTAGTGGAATTAAGCATTAACATGTTGAAGAAACAGGAACTAGTGTTAAAGGGTTAGTTCACCCAAAAATGAAAATTCTGTCATTAATTACTCACCCTCATGTCGTTCCAAACCTGTAAGACCTCCGTTCATCTTCGGAACACAAATTAAGATATTTTTGATGGAATCTGACAACTCTCTGACCCTCCCATAGACAGCAAGGGTACAACCACGATCAACGTCCAGAAACGTAGCAAGGAGATCGGTAAAATAATCCATGTGACATCAGGGGTTCAACCGTAATACTACGAAGCTACAAGAATACTTTTTGTGCGCAAAAGAAAAGAAAAAAAAAACGACTTTATTCAACAATTCATCTCCTCCGCGTCACCCAAGCGCCATTTTGGAGAGTATACACTGAACGCAAACAGCGTATGTTGTTCTGTGTCAGCCGTACCACACAAGTGCTACTCTACACTGCTCAAAACTCGCGTTTGAATCATCAGTGGCAAATTCTTTAAATATGAAAACGTACTTACAGTCTGTGAGTCAGAACAGTCGGGATTGTAGTCTACTCTCCCAGGATCAGGAAACAGTCCTCCATAAAATGTGCTGCACACATCTGAATATTTGGGTTGAACTGTTCTGGAACAGTGTTGTAAATACAACTTAACCACTGATTTTTAGTTGTGTCCTCTTTTGGAAGACCAAACAAAGTAGTTTCGCTTTCACAACGAAACACACCCAAACGGAAAATCTAAAAATAAAAACTAATTCAAAATATTAATTAAAAACTATAATAGTATCTCAGTGATACTAAAATAACACTGATAAAGTGAAGAGCTGAAAAGATCTGTTAATGCAAATTTTACATAGTGTACACAGCGAATATGACATAAATATTCTGACACTTACTGGCCAAACAGAAAAACCTACCTGCCTTGACAATATATCGGTCCATTGGTGTTGTTTTTCTGTCTGTGTGGCTGCATGTTTGTGCAGTGCTGGATGATATATCATTGCTCTTATGTATCTTCAGATGTGGTCTTGTGGCCTTATGGATGGCGACTCATCTTCTGCAGCCTCCTAAGACGGTGGTGCTGGAGACACTGGTCCAGATGGCAAAAGACAACGGCTACACTGAACAAGGGGAAATGTTTTCTGGTATTTGGTAAACCACTACTTTCAAATGTAACTGTCACACGTGGACTAAATGCAATTTAGTGGAATTAAGCATTAACATGTTGAAGAAACAAGAACTAGTGTTAAAGGGTTAGTTCACCCAAAAATTAAAATTCTGTCATTAATTACTCACCCTCATGTCGTTCCAAACCCGTAAGACCTGCGTTCATCTTCGGAACACAAATTAAGATATTTTTGATGGAATCTGACAGCTCTCTGACGCTCCTATAGACAGCAAGGGCACAACCACGATCAACGTCCAGAAACGTAGCAAGGAGATCGGTAAAATAATCCATGTGACATCAGGGGTTCAACCGTAATACTACGAAGCTACAAGAATACTTTTTGTGCGCAAAAGAAAAGAAAAAAAAAACGACTTTATTCAACAATTCATCTCCTCCGCGTCACCCAAGCGCCATTTTGGAGAGTATACACTGAACGCAAACAGCGTATGTTGTTCTGTGTCAGCTGTACCACACAAGTGCTACTCTACACTGCTCAAAACTCGTGTTTGAATCATCAGTGGCAAATTCTTTAAATATGAAAACGTACTTACAGTCTGTGAGTCAGAACAGTCGGGATTGTAGTCTACTCTCCCAGGATCAGGAAACAGTCCTCCATAAAATGTGCTGCACACATCTGAATATTTGGGTTGAACTGTTCTGGAACAGTGTTGTAAATACAACTTAACCACTGATTTCTAGTCGTGTCCTCTTTTGGAAGACCAAACAAAGTAGTTTCGCTTTCACAACGAAACACACAGCGTCACAAATGGCGGGCTAGAGTGAGGAGCGTCTGGCGGGCTTGCGGCAACCACATGTGACGACCCCGGGCTGGACTCCGCTTCATCCACGGTGAAAGCCGATCCGGCGAGCGACAGTCCGAAGTTGGTGTATTTCCCAGTGAAACTGGCCAATGGCGTTCAAGCGGGCGAAATATGAGGGGCTCCCACTCTATATAAAGCAGCGCTTGTACGTCATCTATTCAGAATCTTGACTTTTCAAATGTAACTGTCATACGTGGACTAAATGCAACTTAGTGGAATTAAGCATTAACATGTTGAAGAAACAGGAACTAGTGTTAAAGGGTTAGTTCACCCAAAAATGAAAATTCTGTCATTAATTACTCACCCTCATGTCGTTCCAAACCTGTAAGACCTCCGTTCATCTTCGGAACACAAATTAAGATATTTTTGATGGAATCTGACAACGAAACACACAGCGCCTTCACGACATGGTGGCGGCAACAACAATAATACAGTGAGAATAAAAGTTACGCCTTTCTTTGCGTGAACATTTGGGCGGGCATTATGCAAAGCTTCACACATCGTGACATAGATATGTGGGGGCGTGTTAGAACGAGCCGTTTTAGGTAGGTGTGGCTGACTCTTAACTTTTATAAAGAATATCTCTTTGGATTTGAGACTTTAGTCTTTGCAACTTTACAGATCTTCTTTATGCACCAAGAGCTTGTAACACTTCAAAGAGAAAGGAAAAATTTTAATCGCATCATATGACCCCTTTAATGACAGAATTTTCATTTTTGGGTAAACTATCCCTTTAAGAGTATTTGTGGCTTTCTAAACAGGAGACTCTAAATGCTACAATGTTTGTTTGTTTTTTCTGTTTTGATTTAGCTAGTGATATGGCCAAGCTGGCAGAGGAAGTGTGTGGCTGCAGAGTTCAGAGGTTATCAGGAGGCATGATGGGAGAAAACACTGCTGTCATTCTTAAACACCTCGCTGGCGGGCAGCCTGTTCTTGTACCGTATCTTTAATGATTACATATTTGTTTTCATTTGCTCACAGTTTTCTGAAATCATTTCATTTTATTTATTATATATCACTACTAGGCCACTTTTTGTTTGTTTTTTTGCTTTTTTCTGAAATGTTTATACTTTTTTTTTTTTTTTTTTTTTTTTTTTTTTTTTTTCCCCCGGTTTTTTTTTTTTTTTTTTTTTTTTTTA
>NW_015505546.1:228013-235077 GCF_001515645.1 Sinocyclocheilus grahami
TTTTTTTTTTTTTACCACCGAGTCTTTTTTTTATCACTGTTTTCTGAAACATTTTATTATTATTATCATTATTTTTATTTATTTATTTTTTTATTATTTTACCTCCTGGCCTCTTTGTTTTGTTCACTGTTTTCTGAATTAACTATTTTCTATTTTTTATTTTATTTCTAGACCTCTCAACTGCCAACTCTGTTTTTGACATAATCAAATAAAACATCATACATATTCATAGCCATGTGCATATTACACTGTTTAATGAATGACATCTATTTAGACAGATTGTAGTTGTGTTCCTGACAGCTCTGGCACAGATATGATGAGGATTTTCATCATGAGCCCTGTTTACGCAATGGCCACAAAGCCCACTGGGCAGTCATCTCAGGTGAGACTAAACAATTAACAAACGCAATAAGTTGAAAGCTATGTTACAAAGTTATATGACGAAACAATTCTTCAGTCTAATAATATCTGTCTTTATCCAGGTATATTTTTTTTTTTTTAAAATTTTTTTTTTTTTTTTTTTTTTTTTTTTTTTTTTTTTTTTACCACCGAGTCTTTTTTTTTATCACTGTTTTCTGAAACATTTTATTATTATTATCATAATTTTTTTATTTTATTTATTTTTTATTATTATTTTACCTCCTGGCCTCTTTGTTTTGTTCACTGTTTTCTGAATTAACTATTTTATATTTTTTTATTTTATTTCTAGACCTCTCAACTGCCAACTCTGTTTTTGACATAATCAAATAAAACATCATACATATTCATAGCCATGTGCATATTACACTGTTTAATGAATGACATTTATTTAGACAGATTGTAGTTGTGTTCCTGACAGCTCTGGCACAGATATGATGAGGATTTTAATCATGAGCCCTGTTTACGCAATGGCCACAAAGCCCACTGGGCAGTCATCTCAGGTGAGACTAAACAATTAACAAACGCAATAAGTTGAAAGCTATGTTACGAAGTTATATGACGAAACAATTCTTCAGTCTAATAATATCTGTCTTTATCCAGGTATATTATTAGGTTTAAGACGGGGGTGCGTGGACAGCGAACACTTCCCCCCTGACGTCACACTTCCCTGGCTGCATCTCTCTCGGAATGAGGCTTCTGTCTCTTGGCCGACCGATGACATTAAAGAGGTGTTTGTTCTGGCTAAGCAGGGGAAGAGTTTACGTTACCAGCTGTGGAAGTTTGAGCTGGTAACACAGAGCAACTGTCAACTCAAGGAGATGGACCCTCAGAGAGCCAGCGATGGGACGCGTTACGTGCTTCCTCCTGGCGGCATACAGGATGGTCTGGCAGGACAAGCACTGCTGCTCCACACCAACACACAGATGAGCTGATCAAGAACAGCCAAGACTCTTCTACAGGAGCTGGTTGCACACCTGTATTTTCAGTCCTCATCCACTAGGCGTCGTTATAGTTCGAGTGTTTCTAAATGTTCTGTAAACCTAAGAGACTGATGCAGAATAAGGTAATTATACTGCATAGGATATTAGGATTTCACAATGAAGAATGGTTACAGAGATAGATTCTTATTTGTAGTTTGGTTTGAAATCTATTTCACAAGCTTTTGAAACAAAAGTGGTTTTAAAGAATAAACTGCTAGATTTTCTCATTGTGTGGTTCAAATCCTTCTGTTTTGTAATTGTGGTGTCTGCTAGGTCTCAAGTTTGTGCAACAATTTAAATGGTTTTGACTTGTTGTATTTAACAGCATTTAGACAGTTAACTGTTTTGTTGATACGAGGACCAGTATGAGGTAATCCTCTTGACTAAGCTGAACATTCGGTTCGGTTCAGGACAAACAAACTGAACGGAGGATGTAAGTCAGATGTCATTTACTGATGACCCTCAGTAATAGAACAAAGTGTTCAGCTGTTCTGATGTCATCCAGCGGTTTCAGAACCTTTCTGTTGTGCAACTTGAGGAAGAGCTTCTCTCTGCACTGGAAATAATGACAGAGGAAAACATCACTTGGCAGGAATAGAACATTAACCGTAATAACATGAGCAGTATCCTTGTAATCCAAAACTGGCTCCTCACTCATGTTTTATTCCATATAATGAATTTATTTATTGTGGATTTTTTAAATGTTTTTGAAAGAGGTGTCTTATGCTCACCAAGGCTGCATTTATTTTATTTTAAAAAATACAGTAATATTGTGAAGTATTACAGGTTAATGTGACTAGTACTTTCTTTATTAATATCTTTTAAAATGCTTTTTTTTTTTCTTGTGACGTCAAAGCTGAATTGTCAGCAGCCTTTACTCCAGGGCTGCGTTCAGCCCCGACAAAACGGTGCAAAACGTTTTTTAAACGGAAACGGTGGTGCGTTGAATACACTGTTCTGATGACGCCAGAGTTGCAACCAGGGCAGCTGAGAAGGCCATTCTTTGTGTTCTTTTTGAAGAATTTTCAGAGCCTGATTAAATCGGTATAAATACATGTTTAATACTGCAAAATATGCTCGATGTTACAGTCACTGCCCTTGCCGTCCTGAATAAAAGAGAACATCCCAATCAAGTGAAGGGATTTGTGGAAACTGTGGTTCCTAATTATTGTGATCCAACATTTGCCTCGCATTACAGGATGAAAAGACAAACATTTCAGGTGAAGGATACTCCACTTCTTACCTCCGCACTATATGGCCTTATTATTTTTATTGTGAGTATTAGGCTTATCATTATTGCTGATCACTGTTGTTGTGCTATGTTATTGTAATATTTACCATTATATAATCAGAGGCATATAGAAAAGTTTATGAAAGTGTCACTCCATAATACAATCGCAAAATATATAAATATGTATAGTATTTTGATGTTACATTAATCAGTATTTAGCACACCTTCCTAAGGAAAGGATATGGACCAGAAGACATTGCAATTACTAAATGATATTTAGACAGACTTAAAGAAGTTCCAGATCTATACGTGTGCTCTTATTATTTCAGTTATTTTGCCTTTAATGTAAATAAACATGCAAACAATATACTTGCTCTTGTGAATTTATTTTGATGTTAATTACATTGTGCCAGCTGTCTCTTTAATACCGCGTGGTTTATATACATGCTGCTGACATTTTTGACACACCCACCAAACAAGAGAAAACGCATCTCAAACCCCGTTGCACACCGTTTCCAGGAAACATGTCCTTCAAACCGGAAACCGTAGCAAAACGTTGCGCACCGGTTTGAGCTTGAACTTGCCCCAGGCTTCGATGTCACATGATCCTTCGGAAATAATTTTAATGTGCTGAGTTGGTTCTCAAAAACGTTATTACTTTCAGTGCTTGTGCTGCTTAACATTTTTGTGGAAGTGATTGTCATTTTAATTTCACTTTAATGTAAATTAATTTCTTTTAAAAACGAACTGAACCCAATCAGTATGGTAGTGTGTTGATGATTATTTCTTTTAGTAATGGTGAATCAGGAAGTGAACAGGAGAAACACAGTATGTTATACAATAATAGTTCCAGTTTATTGTATTATATTATTGGCTTTCAAGACAAGGTGATGTAAGTACAGGCGCTCAGGATGTCCCTATTGCAATTACACTGTTGTCTCAAACTATTAAATAGACAGAGACAACTCAAAAAGGCATCACACCGTCCAGTTCTCTTTCCAATATAAAACATGTCATCTAAAACATGCAGTATGGTAGCTAGAAACCAATTTCAACAATTTGAATGACTCACAATACTTTGTATAATTTGTAAACAATGCAGTGGATCTCCAAAAGAATGTGTGAGACATTTAGTTCACTGTTTCCAGAGTCAGATGGGGAAATACTGACGGTTGGAATGTTGTGTTGGAACGTTGACAGACACACCAACAGACAGTGTGCAGGTCCGCTCAAGACAGAAAATACAATCTCTAAAGCTGTAAGATACAAAAAAAACACACACAGTGGTAGAACCATGTTTTGTAAACTAACGTCAACAAAAAGTATCCAGGTGAGGTAATCACTTTAATAAAATGGTTGTGATATTGTGCAAGAGGATATTATCTTTTCATGGCTATATCTGAAATTGAGTATTTCAGAGTTACAACCTCAAGCAAACATGAAGTGACGATGGGAAAATGTTTTGTTCGTCTTTTTTTAAAGCTGACCACAGCACCTAATTTGAGAACTACTGCGTATCAGCAGTGAGATGACATCAGTGGCCCTAACACTTACAATCTGCTCATGCACACCAAAATACATTTTCCACCACAGTTGAGAGATTAACCATCAGATTTGTTCTTCATGCAAATAAGCTATGATCACTATGAAGCGGAACTCCACAGTGCTTGCTATGGTGTGGAAAGAGCTGAGGTTGGAGGTCATTCTGCTGCGTGTACCAACACAAAAGCTCACAAAACTCACCAAAAAAAATCAGTTTAATAGTCGTTGGTCCACATAAAGATGGATAACCTCTCAAACTTAATCTAAATTTGCATGCATCTGGCTAACCTAGAAACCAAACCATATGGCGAACACTGCAAACAGGCCAGTCACTGATTGGTTACCTTAAAAACAAATGAACTAAGTGTGAACAAGCTGTTCCAGCAACAAGTGTATATGTCTATCAATTATACCTGTTAGCTTGTGTGTCTATGTAACCAAGGCTAGTTTTAAGAAGCACTGCATCTATTTCTCATCAATAAAATACAATCTTGGTAGGGTTTAACTATCCTCATTGTCTTGGGCAGTTAGTTAAGTTGACTCTACTACCTTATTTCTGACAAACGCCAATCCGTTTTGGAAGAGAGAGTCATGGAAATATCATACACCGCATGTGTCATCAAGATTAGACGACCACAGGAAATAAAAAAGCGTCAGTCAACCTGTAGTTTGGCACTTAGACCACCTTTCAGAAATAAATGAGGTATAGACTACAGAAATAAAACAAAATTAATTAAAAAACCTTAATTAAATTAGCACTATTTACATAACCATGGAAACCCAAAGAAAAATTTACAAGGAAAACGAAACAAAAAGCACATTCCAGTTTGATAGTGTTATCATTTTTGTAGGTAACCCCCCCCCAAAAAAAACAATTGAACGTAGCATAAATTCTTAAAAGAATAATCACGGCTGTGCGCCCTTAAAATTATAGTTTCTTCTCATCTGTTGCTCCTCTAGTCTGTTTGGGTTCAGTATCTGTGTCTTTTGACTGTGGTGGAGCTTCTGTGGATCTGCAGGACCACACGTGCAAAAAAAAGAATGAAGGACGTGAGCTTGTCGACAAAATGTGCTCGAGTTTTTCCACTCATGTTTTGTTCGCTTTTTATCTCTCCGACAGCACAAGAGCACACTCATCTCAGGACTAATATCCTGTTGTGCGCCTCCCTCCATCAACGTGTCCCTACACGTGATGCTTCGGGCTCAGGCACATTCTGTGCATCCATCAGGGTGAGGTCGCGTCCTGCAGCATGTCTCCAAAGATCTGAATGAGGTTGTCCAGACCCCACAGGTAGCCGTCCTCCCGGTTTCCCTCGGCCCAGGGCGTGCGGTGGTCCAGGGTTTGGGGTGGTGGCAGTGGGACGGTTTTACCAAAGTCAATCATCCATACTCGGGCCAGGCCTGAAGCATCATGCACGAATAGCAAAGAACTCCCAACCACCTGATGAGAAACAGAACAGTTTACAGGGAAAAGTTTTAAGCTTATGAAACATGACTACTTGTGTTCAAGAGATCAAATTAATTTGAAATATTTCACAACACGGAAAGAACAAATTCCTCACCTCATGTGTCCTGAAGAACTCTGACGTCTCTAGAGCGCTGCACAACTCCTCCAGCCTCTGTAGATAATTCCTCTGAAGGAGAAAAAAAAGTTCAAGTCAACTGTAATTAGCCATTGCCAGTTCTTGGATCCTGATTGGTTAATACAGCATCCCAGTGCTGCCAAAATGCATAATATAGCACTATTGCAGAAACACCTGGAAGTTCTGTATAAAAATACTGTAAATTATAGCCAGAAACATATGTATGTACATTACAATATAGGTCTAGAAATTATGGCAAATTAATTTGCTTCCCCCCATAAAAATAAATAAATGAAGGTATACAATTATTTACTATATGTGACCCTGGCTGTGAAAACTCAGCTAAAGTAATTTTTTGGGTGATTTACTTTCTACATAAAATCATCCTTCATAAGGTAAAGACCATTCTGTGAAAATGTAACCTTGATATCTTTAATATTGACTGATTAAGACCATGTCAAAGATTTAAATCATAGTGAAATTAATGGTTGAAATCAAACTTTGAGACTTGTTATCTCATAATTAGATTTTGAGACTTTAGCCTGGATTTCACAGAGAGGGTCACATATTTGTCCAGTGAAAGTAATGAATTCGCTTAATAAAATAATATTTTAATGAAAATTGTTGTCCTTCTCTTTTGTGCTTTTTTTAATATAGTAACACCTGTCAGCTATAGCTACAGTAATAATGTAGCAGGGCCTCTCATTTATTTCTTAATTTGACAAAGTCACTGAAGGTCAGAACAGCACTTCAGAGAAATCAACATTATTTGTTTTTCACAAGTATGATTATCAAATAAAACAGGAAAGTCACTGGCTAAAGTTAATGAAATAAAAGCGCCAGTGCAGTGTTAAAACAGTCCATTGCCTTTGAAGCAACGTACCAGTAACTGTGTGTTTCCATCCACAAAGTCACTCAAGGCCTCCATCACCTGCTCCTTATGTTTGGTTTTTTTAAAGCTGGTGTTGCATGTGCCATCTGCTTTCTAAAAAGAAACACAAAGAGTGTGAACAGAGTTGAGTTCATGTTAATGCTTCTTGTTTTTAATAGTAACAAAAAAGTACAAATTTGTAAATGTCATATCTATAAACAGCAAACATGCATTCAGGAAAGTAGCTATGATGTACATTTACTTTAAATCACCATTTATACCTATATCACAGATAACATCTCATTGGTTTTACTAATCACATCTATAAATAGATTTTGTTTTATTAATGATGTTATCTGTATCTCTTAAAATACTAATATATATATATATATATATATATATATATATATATATATATATATACACACACACACCCA
>NW_015505546.1:235098-286255 GCF_001515645.1 Sinocyclocheilus grahami
ACAAAAGAAAGTTTTATTGTGAAATATTCTTGATTAAATATTCGTAATTAGAATTTAACTATATAATATAACTGATTCGTATTTTAGTATATTTTTTAAATGTTATTTATTCCTGTGAAGTCAAAGCTGAATTTTCAGCAGTCTTCAATGTCACATGAACTTTCACAAATCATGATCCGGTAGTCAAGAAACCTTTTTTGTGGAAACCATGACATTTTTTAAATAGTAAAAAATTCTGTGTGTATACATATATATTATATAAACTCTTTCAGTTGTCTTTGCAAACATGATCTCCCACCTTGATGCCCTCTATGCGGAAGCCAAGAGTGGTGGTTGAGCTCAGTGTCTCCCTCCACTGCATGTATCGAGGTTTGAGAACCGCCTGCTGGGCTCTTTCCTCTGGACTGGGCGCTCCTGGATCCACAGCCACCATTTTTTCATACATGTCCTTCCTAAGACGAGGACGTTCACGGGCCTTTACCAGCTCTTCTTCCAGGTATGTCCTGTGGTAAAAAAAACCCCAGACCCAATTAATCACACACCAGCATTCGCACATCAGTTTGTGACGTCAACCTCACTCTGCCACCTTCTGCATGTGTGTGTTTTATTCTTTACTATACATTTAGTTTGTTTGGTTAGGGCGGTTTGGAGTTGGGCGGTTTTAACAAATAAGATCTTTGTAAACAATAAATCCAAACATCTCTATTCTCTTTAATCTCTAAGCTTTTTCTCACCTGCTTCCCATCTTGCAATCCATGATTGAAGGGGAGTCGAAGTCGGTCAGCAGATCATCCATTAGGTTGTAATCATGGTCGTTCTGCTGCACAATACCATAGTAACCAGGTACAAACGGCCGGAGGTTGTCATTCATCAGCTTCTCCAGACACTGCTGCTCACATTCACAATACTTTTTCAACAGTTTCCCATACTCGCCTGCCTGGAAATTATCTACACGCAAAGAGACAAAAACAGTGTTCATTTCATCAGTCCAAAATGATGATTTTTCAGACACAAGCTTTTTCCTCAATACAGGAAGGAGAATTAGTTTTTACCTGCGTGGCCTGCGAGCTGAACCCAAGGATATAGTTTCTTAAATGAAACCACAAATGGAGAGCAATGCACCATGGTCTTTAACTTCCTCCACGATTTAGCCTGAAATCAAAGATCACATATGCACAGATGAGACCAACATACTGCATTTTCTTTCATTTATTTTCGAAACAGAACAGACTAAATACGTGAAAACTATACTGATTTGTGAAACAAACCACATCTTTTTTTCTCTAAACAAACATTTAGTGTCTAGACTGAGTTTCTGTAAAAACACTGACACTGTTTTTTTTAGGCATTGGAACTAAAATCCCAGACTGAGTGAGGACTTTATCAGCGACACAAGGTCAACAAAGAAGCCGTGATGCACACAGCCTCACAGATTACAGGTTATTGATTATACAGCTCTGATCGATGAGGAATGTGTGAGTGTGGGAAATGACTTAACCCAGCTGTTTGCAAGGGAACTAGAAAAACCTCTTCATGACGTCCTGGGATGCCACTCAAACTTTCACAATCACTGACAACTTCCTTCCATAATTCCAGAATAGTTTACAGAATATGCTTGGTACCGGACCTTATATAACTTGTGAAAAACTCACATACAAATACTGGAGAATACTACTTAAAAAAAGTTTTTGAGTTTAGAGGAAAAAATTATGATGAATTAAAGTTACAAAAATATAAAATTAAAACAATTATATAATTGTTGTTATGATCACAACAACAATTTTTTATGACATTATTTTATATTAAATTGGGAAAATGCATTTTTCTCTTGGTCTGTCCCCTTTCAGGTCTCTTTTCTTTTGTCCCCTTTACAATTCAGACATTCACTCCCTCCTTCCAAACCATCCCCCCTCTCAACGTGTGCTCTGTAAAGTCGACAGCTCGCTCTCCACACTTAGATGTAATTCAGTTTGTCCTCTCTGTTCCTGAATGACCCCCTTTGAAATATAAAATTAAAACAATTATATAATTGTTGTTATGATCACAACAACAATTTATGACATTATTTTATATTAAATTGGGAAAATGCATTTTTCTCTTGGTCTGTCCCCTTTCAGGTCTCTTTTCTTTTGTCCCCTTTACAATTCAGACATTCACTCCCTCCTTCCAAACCATCCCCCCTCTCAACGTGTGCTCTGTAAAGTCGACAGCTCGCTCTCCACACTTAGATGTAATTCAGTTTGTCCTCTCTGTTCCTGAATGACCCCCTTTGACGACACTATAGCTAACAGGGGACAGATGACACCTCATAAAAAGCCTCTGTATTTCTTCCTGTCCTTCTGCATAGTTATACACACTTCTTGAAACTTCAGGCAAAGTATTAATTACAATTCACTTTCAAAACAGGCACATGCGCTGCAGTTTATGAACGGAAACAGTATTTCATATATTTAGACATGAACATTTCTTGCCCAAAATGACTATCTATTGTGAAAAGGCAAACTGATCATTTCCACCATTGTTAAACAATTACAGCATTATGTTTAATGCGTAAATACCTCATATCTCAATTTTGATTGCAAAATATGCTAACGACTCATGACTACCACTTCCATTCTAATAATTCTAGAATATGAGAGGTTGTCACGGTGGTAATGGCCGGCTTTGAGGAGAGTCAAAGTGAGATCTACCCCTGGGTCAATGGTCAAACCCACCCTGGACAAACAGAGCCGCTCTATCTTCATGTCTGACTTATCTCAAGGACTCGCACACACACACACACACACAGATGGTTTATTTCATGGTCATTTGTCAGGTTACTGTTAATAGCAACAATAACCTGACAAATGACCCTGAAATAAACCATCTTTACAGATCAAACCATCTAAACAGATCTACTGCATATCTGACCCACAGAACCCTTTTCTTACAGTTTATATCTTTAATTACAGCATACTTGATGAATAGAACGTTCAAAAGATCCGAATTGATTTAAAACAGAAAACTGTTTCGTAAAATTTTCGTAACATTATAAATGTTATCACGGTCACTTTAGATAACTTTAATGCATCCTGGCTGAAAAGTATTTCTTAAAAAAACCTGCTTCACTGCTATATAATATTTGAAAAATGTATTTCAGCCAAATAAAACTCACGTAGTGAAACTAATATGAAAAGCAAAACAAAAACAGGAAACAATATTATACCCCATCATAAAGCATGACTTATTGAGAAGGCAAGGTTAAGTTCAAGTGTAAAATGTCATGTGCTGCACCTCCTCAAAAACATAGATATTTATGATTTAATATTTCATGATATTTGTAATAAAATAGTTTTAAAAATACTTGTGTATTCAAGAAATTAGGAAAATAAGTTATTACTTTGTACTTAATTGTTACACCACATTGATTGTTACACCAATTTGATGTCATTAAATAGATTTTTTTTTGAAAAGAATATAAAAACTTTATGAACATGAATTCAAAGACTACATATCAAAGAATGGCACATGCATTTTAAAATAGATTTTTAAAGATTTTTCCTTTGCTATAACATGGACACTCTTATTTGTCATTGACCCTTTTGCCAAATCGACCCAGCAGTGTGTACGTGTGTGTGTGTGTGCGCGCGTTTTTGTTTCAAATGAGGATATAAATTTGTATAATGACAAGGGTATGACATAGGTATTACAAGGAGAAGGTGACTTTTCAGGACATTACCCCATGTCCCCACTTTTCAAAACGCATATAATTCACACAGGGTGGAGTGTATTGAAAAACTGAAATAGCACAAAGTTTCCTGTGAGGGGTAGGTTTAAGTATAGGGTTGGTGTAGGGCGATAGAAAATACGGTCTATACAGTATAAAAACCATTACGCCTATGGGATGTCCCCACTTTTCACAAAAACAAACCTGTGTGTGAGAACGTCTCTTACCTGGCAAGCAAGACAGCAGGCAGACACAATGTATGCACAAATACAAGCATGCACAACCACACACTTAAAACACAGACTTCAAACAAGCGTGCAGAGACCCACGAGTCCCGCACTGCCCTGTAACCACACATGCATCCGGGAAGCAGACTGAGCTGTCACACACACACTCACATCATGTGCATGGAGCACTGATTACCTCAGCCCTGATAACTCTCTCTCTTTCTCTGTTGATTCCAGGTCTTTCGCTCACATGCACTTCTGCAGCTCAGCTGTCTCTCTCACCATCTCAGTCCTCTTTATCAGATCTTTCTCAGATGTCTCCCCTACATATTCTTATCTTACTCTCCCCCCTCTCTGATCCTAATCCACCTTCCTCTGCTAGCTCTCATGAAGCATATGAACTCGTCCTGACACTCGTACATTCACTCCCTTCTTACTACATACTGACAAGCTTATAAAGAAATGTGTAAAAGAACACGTGAAGACGACAAAGTCAAGATATTAGGGCATTGCTATGTGGTTGCTAGGGTTATCTGAGTGCTTGCTTTTACCCAAAGGGGCCTCATTGTATTTTTTATATTTCCATTTTGGTTTTAGTAATTTTGTTAAGTGCTTTTTCTTTTTTTATTAGTTATTTTACTCATTTTAATACTTTCATTTATTGCCAAGGCAACATTTTTAACACTATTTTTTTATTATTATTTCATCGTGTATATACATTTTATTTTATTTCAGCCTTATTTCAATGACAGAAAATGCTTTTTAATGATTTTTTAGTTAACAATAACAACACTACTCCATATACTCTTGGGATCACCAAATACTCAGGTAGTATTGCCCTTATAAGTGTAATGCTAATGCATCCCCACCTATAACTGTCACTCATCCAATCATTTTTAAAACAAAAGGTTTTAAAGTTTGCCATTGCATGTTTTTTTAAAAGAAAATTACCATCTGACTTAATGGATATTCTCCGGTTTCTCCTAGCATGAACATGCAACAACTCAAATTATGTAAAATACACTAAATAAATAATTTTAATAAGTATTAGTGCATATTAAATTGCTTTTTTTAGTAAGTACTAGTGATTCAAATCAAGTTATAGTGCCGCCGGCCTTGGCAAACACCACTAAAGTAATAAATGTGCTTTTCTGGGCTGTTTGTGTTTGAACACGCTGTAAAAACCCCACCCACCCCATCACCCACCTCCTCCCTCACTGCAGCTATCCAATTTCCACTTCTCCCCTCCCTCTCGTTCTTTTGATCTGTCTCTCTTTCTCACTCTCCGTCCTTTTCATAACAAAGATAAACCTGTCCAACAGCTTCACACCCTCAGAGAGCAAAAGAGCCAGGAATGCCGAGACCAAGACAGCTAGATGTCTTTCATTCTTCCTGTATTTCCTTCTTGTATGGAGTGTTTCGCTTTGTCTCAGAAGTGGCAGAACAAGCTTATGGCGTGAAATGAATGGTTTACATCATCGCAAAGTGCAATGATGTGGGATTTGCTCAGCAGGAAAAGAGTCAAAAGTAACTCGCACATACACACAGCTGTAAACAAAGCACAATAATCTGCGTCACAAGTCATGACCACTGAAGTAAGACACAACACAGATTAAGAAAGAGAAGAAGAAACAGAAATGAGAAGCAATACCATATATGGATTCATGGTTACTTAGCAACAAAAGAACCACCCACAACTCAAGTTTTCCAGGACAGTGTGAGTGATGATGGCTCAATGATGGCATCAGAATGTGTGTCTGTGTAAGTAGGCCTGTGGATGCCAGCAGCTGATGGAGCAGGGTCAAATTATAAAAAAAACGGACCAAAAAAATGTGAATATGCAGCTTGGATGAGTTTAATGTACAGCAAATGCAAAGGAAAAAGATTTGTACATAAACAAAATAAACCCTAACAGGGTGATCAAGATCTTCTAGGGTTTATTACAATGGGACTGATAAATAAATAAAATGACTGAATTATTTTAACATGTGAGAAGAATCATGAAGTCATATGAGAGACTAGCACTGCGATGTAAACTGCCATTTAAAAGTTTACTTTTTTTTTTTTTTAAATTCAACACTTTTATTCAGCAAGGACACATTAGGTTGATCATTGAATTGAATCTTGAAAAAAAGCATCATGGTTTCCACAAAAATATTAAGAGGCACAACTGTTTTCAACATGGATAATAATTTTAAAAAAGGTTCTCAAGCACCAAATTAGCTTATTAGAATGATTCTTGGATCATGTGACACTGTGAATGTCTGCTGAAAAGCCAGCTTTGTCATTACAGGAATAAATTACTATTTGAGATTAAAATATTAAAATAGAAAACAGTTCATTTGAGATGTAATATTTCATAATATTACTGTTTTTTGGATCAAATAAATGCAGTCTTGGTGAGCATAAAAGATTTCTTTCAAAAACATTTGAACAATATTACAGACGCTTTTGAACGGTAGGAAATAGTTTTTTAAACACTGTAGCGCTCATTACTAAAATATTTGACCATAGAATGCTGCCTTTGACCAATCAGAATCCAGAGTATTCCAGTATTCCAGAAATGTTGTTTGTATTACGAAAAAAAAAAAATAGAGAGATCCGGAGAAAAAAAACAACAACTTCCTGACAGTCATTCTCTCCGGACTGATTCATCCTGATTCACAGATCAGCCAGACATACACAAAGCGTTAATCACTTGGATAATGGGAGACTGAGTGGGAAATTGGAGATTAGCACAGAACTGCTGATGAAATGTATATTGTAGGATATCAGGCCTGTTTCTGCTGACTCTGGTCATTGTTCAGCAGAGACATAAAAAGCTATAGCTTTCAAATGAGATGATTCACATAAGCTAACGCCCTGTAAACACATATCATGGTAATTCACTGTAAGACCTTTCAAATAAAACAAAAAATACTTATTTATCCGAATGAACTCAAGGCACATTCGAAGTAATATACGTTTTATCAGAACAACTGTTCCTGGAAATTATGCCCATGACCTTGGTGTTGCTAGCGTCATGTTTTACCAATTGAGGTTCAGCAACAAGTCCAGCCTACTCAGTGCACAGATTGCTAGATCAGTCGGTGGACATGAGTTTCTATTCTAATCAAGGTAAACAAATGTTTCATCAGAGATATGAAGTCACTCAAAGTTTCAGTCTGTAACAGATCATCCATCCACACATAAAAACTTACCGAGCACGTGTCTAACCGAGATTCAGGCGGCAGACACAAAGACACCAGGAATTTGAGGGATTTTTCCAGATGAAATCTCTGGTATCATTATAGGAAGATTCCAGAGATACCAGAGATGCCAGTTTGACTCCTCTATCAGTCATCTATGAATGACTAGGACAGTGAGTGTATTATTAATTCAATTAGTGACATTTGAACAATGTCACAGTTCTATTTTTTTTTTTTTAGTTTCCAGAAACTAGAATAGTTTCTATTCTTCACCCTCAGAGTTTCGCTCATATTTTAAAAACATCCCCATTAGCATTATAGGTATATCTTACTCACATTTGGTCTCTTAACATTTAAAAGCCAAATATAGTTACTAACTTTCCACAGAAAACAAAAATCATCTCTCTAATGAGTCTCACCCATCAACTGTTCCAAGAGCCAACAATATAATTCTGAAACTGAAAAAAGTTTGCCAGACTGGAAGCTCTCTGTCAGAAATAACGAAACTACAATATTTCAGTAACCTTTTTTGATGATTTCTAAAAGCCTGAGGAGTTATGTATAATATAACAGGTTCTGGCTTTACTGTATATGTGCATGTCAATGTATCTTAGATTCACCACTTTCACAAAACAAAAGTTGGTGGTGTACAGATAAGGAGCTAAAAATAGCTGTAATTTCTAATAAATAGTTTCATTCTGACTCAGTTTTCAAACATTTTCATAATCTTCATTCTTGCATGCCAACTGAAGCTGAAGTATCACTACAGATCAACAGCAACTCAAGAACATCGCAGTTGTAAATATAATGTTGAGAGGTTCCTTACTGGTAATCATAAACTCCTAATCAGTGTGTTTTACTGGAGGAATATCAGTAGATAACCGGCAGCACAAGACCTCATGTCTGCTACAGGACAATAAAGTTGATAATAAAGTGTTGGTGCACAAACACTTCTCAAAAGCCCTTCCCCTAACCTTTGAGTCATACCCTTGGGAAAAAGTAGTACACTTAAGTATTCTTTTTAATATGCTACTTATGGAAATCATATACTTTAAAAGAATATACTTAAGTGCAAACTAGGCCTACATGTAATGCTTTTGAACACTTAACTGCATGTTATTTGCAAGAAAATGAGATTCTATTACAGGCTAAATTTATATTAATTGCTATTAGCTGAACTTAGTAGTGCTTTTCTGACATACTTAAGTAGGACTTACATCTTTATACGGAATTTCATACATCTATTGTTTGGGAAATATGGTTACAGTTGTACTGCTGAATTTATGGTAAATGTATGTCATAACTTTTTAAAAATATATTTGTAACTACACATTTGCAATGATAACGTTGCAATTCAGTATAGGCCTACTTAAAATATATTTACTTGTATGCAATATCAATTTAGGTCAAATTAAAGCAACCAATGTGTGGTTTAGTGTTTTACTCAACACTAGGCTAATTAAGCATACTTCTTTAAAGCAGGACAAAAGGTTTGTTAAAAAAAACAGAAATAAAAAAATTATACCAAAAAAATTTACTTTTAGCGTTAAACTTGTTATTAATTTTACATCATTACAAAGTGTACTTAAGACACGTAGTCGTGGAAGTGGACTTTAAGTACACTCAAGTGGCGTTTTACTTCATTAATATTAGATTGTCTAAAAGTGCTGTACCATGTTAAGATTTAAAGTACACTACGAGTGCACATTCAATACAATTAAACTCAACACATAGGCAACAGATCAATCTATATAATGGGACTTTGAAAATAATAAGGACTAAAAGAGTTAGGGAAAACTGGACACCTACCCCTGTCAGTTCACCAGGACTGCCGATCATGCTGGGGGACAGACTGGTGGGCTCAATGTCACTGCCCGTGAAATCATCCTCCGATTCCTCAAACGACGAGGCAGAGGATAATCCAGCAGAGGAGGAGCTGGACAGTTTCCTGTGGAACAGAGAGGGCGCAGGGGAGCCTCCGCAGCCGCTGTCCGAGCAGGGCGAGTCCTCGTCGGGATGCAGGTCCAGTGAAAAGCCGCCCATGCTTAAAGTCAAATCACTGATGTGCGGACTGTCCTGACCGGGTCCTAAATCATCATGGGTGACTATTAGTTTGGGAATAATCCTAGGGAACGGGTTTGAGGCGTGTTGCTCCACTTCTCCACCCAGCCGACCTGATACGGAGGGTTGCAACGTACTTTTGGTCATTTGATGGTTTGCTAACGGAGACGAACAACTGAAGTCTACTAAAAAGTCTGGTGTGTTCAGGCACTGGGTCACATTTTCCTCCGAAACTCTGCCTGGAGTCACGGCACCTCCTTCTGACACTCTTTCCATGTCCCACGGCGAGACGCAACACTCATGGTTCTCCTCACGTACTCCTTTCTCTCCGCTTTGGGGACCTGAGACGGAACTCTCAGAGTCAGTGTCCCGATTCAGAAGTATCAAGTTGTCGGTCGCATGCGGATTACCGGAAGAACTCGCGTTTGAAATAAGTTTTTTCGGCTCATGTACTCTCACATCCACAAAAGTCGTCCCCTCTTTATAACCGCCCCGCCAGCACTTCTGAACAGATTGCAGCTCTTTGGTTTTCATCGGATTTTCGTCTAAGCGGTCACCGGTATGCGGCGAACAAAACACTCAAAACACTCGCACGCGCGCTCGTGTGGAGCTCGCGAGTGCAGCGTTGTTACAGCGGTGTGAAGAGCAGCCGCCGTTGCTGGATGATGATTGGCCCATACTGCGTACCGTACAGATCACTCACACGGCCCTTTAAATGCCACGCCCACCGCCCAACGCCGCTGCTCTGGCCAAGGTCTTTAAAGCGATAGTTCACCCAAAAATGAAAATTCTGTCATCATTTACTCACCCTCAAGTAGTTCCAAACCCGTATAAATGTCTTTGTTCTGCCGAACAGAAAGGGAGATATTTTGAAGAAAGTTTGTAACCAGGCTGTTTTGGGGCACCATTGACTTCCATAGTAGGAGAAAAAAATACTATGGAAGTCAATGGTGCCCCAGAAATTGCTCTGTTTCCCACATTCTTCAGAATATCTTCCTTTGTGTTCGGCAGAACAAAGACATTCATACAGGTTTGAAACTACTTGAGGGTGAGTAAATGACAGAATTTTCATTTTTGGGTGAACTATCCCTTTAACCCTGCACAGCCTGACATACGAAATATGTATTATTATTATTATTATTATTAAGACTTTATAAAAAATTATTTCACAGCAAAAAGACATGTCATCTGTACCACAACCTGAAAGGGACATTTCTAGAATTACTAAAAGGTCTTTTACTTGCTAAAAAAGTATGAACTATCAATCAGAGGGCAGATGGTACGTATGTACATATTTCTCAGAAGTACTGATCATACTCATCATTCAGAGACCTTAGAAATGCATGTATTAAATATGATACACTAAGGTTTATAGGGCTTCTGTTGAGGCAATATGCAATATTTGTAATAACGAAAAACTATGCAATATTTGTAAAGACGAAAAACTATGGCACAGGATATTATAACAGGAACAAGGCAATAATTGCAAGGAAGAGAAAATATCTCATATCTCAAATATAGATATGCTCATTTTTATTTCTTTTAAAACACATACACGTGGTCATGCCATAAATTGCTATTGCTTTTGTTGTTTTTAAAACGAATTGCTATCGAAAAATATATTTTAACCTAACCAAAAGAATATTGTACAGTTATGAATCACACCCCCTACACACACATCAATAAATGTCACTCACTCGATCACGACAAATATATGTTGTTATTAAACAAGCAAGTTTATAAAGTTTAATAAGTGACTTATAAGTGGTTCCAACACTTACCAGAAGTGCTCTTCATCAATAAAATGCCATATAAATCATAGGGGAAATGTTTAACTAGCTAAGTCATTTGACTTAATGAGATAATGACTATGTGTACGATATAAACAGTACCATCATTTTTGTGGCTGGATTGAGGATCGCAGCTGTATTATTCTTCCAATGCATTTGGATATTTGTCTCCCTCTAGTGTTTAAAGAGGGGACGTACAACGTCTAAACCTTCTATAAATAAAATGGTAACATATTATGATATCTGTTGTTGTTGTTCCACAGAAGAGTAAAAGTAACACAGATTTGGAACGACATGAAGGTGAGTAAATAATGGCAGAATTTGTATTTTTGGCATGAACTATTCCATTAACTAAACAGCATTTGTAAAAACTACACCACCCTGCATACATACTTGCTCAACTTTACACAGGTATTAGCCAGAGGTGTAAAGAGTACCTAAAAACCATACTTGAGTAAAAGTTCAGATACTTTACAGTGAAAATTACTCCACTACACGTTACTAGTCTCCAATTCCAAATCAACTTGAGTAAAAGTCTAAGAGTATCTGATTTTAACAGTACTTAAGTATTTTACTTATACTAAATATAGGCTCAAAGATGCACTAGTCAAAGAGACATGCCAGTGATAAACTGTAATGTTGTGGAGAAGCTGCAGAAAACAGGCAGAGGCAAGGATCTATGTGCTGGTATTTCATGGAAAAACTAGAACAAACAATAAAGGAAAAACCAAAGGGAACAAAGAACAGAATGACTGGCAAACAGACAACCATTACATTCAACTGCTCACAAAGAACTAAAGGAAAAACTAGGGCTATATATACACACAGGGGGCTAACAAGCTTAACAAGATTAGACACACCTGGGGAGACTAATCAAGGGCAACCAATGAACAAACGGACTACAAACTGACTACAAACACCACAGGAGACAGGAAGTGACATAAAAGTCCAGGGCAAGGCACAGAGAGCATGAAACAAAATCAAGAAAGAGTTGATTTGTGAGGAGAGCAATCACGTTTATTTTCTAAAACCAAAATAAAACTGAACACCTCAAAATTACAAAACAAACCAAACCAAACAAAAAACAATATCTTTCAAAATGGTCTCTTCAGAATAATGGATAAATAAAATAATGTTAAGTCAAATGAAAAAGCCGAAGCCTTCTTGCAGTGGATGTGCTGGTTTGGGCCTCACGTCCTCATCTCGTATATAAAACACCTCATATATAAAACGCTAATATCTTTGATACTCAGTACAACTACAAAGTACCCGAAAAGATACTTAAGTACAGTAACTAAGTACATTTACTCCAATACTTTACACCTCTGGTATTAGCAAACTGTATTACTGTAAGTAACCTGACACAATGACCACAGGACACCTCTCAAGACAAGACCACACTTTTACACCACAATTACACCACAATTACAAGCTATTCAGTACAAACCACAAAAGAGCAAGAATTGTTACATCAATAAAAGGCATTAAGTTTACTTGATTTTTAATATTAACAAAATGAAACAGTCAAATGAAATGGAATGAAAATTGTACCAATGTGAACAGTTCTGTAAATACTGATATATATGTATAGATTGCTGTATTATTGTGGCATAACACTTTCTGAGGTACAGGAAGTGTGAACTTAAGTGAGAAGAGCTCTCGCTGTGAGGCTGCATGACAGACCACAATGATGGCAAGCCATTCTTTCTGCCTGACCTATATTAACACTGATGCTTAGAAAACTAAATAAGGCTATACATCAGGCAAGTATTTCGGGTCTGTTAAGGTTTTTACTCTCATCGCTATGTCAGAGGAAATAGCCAGTAAGTAGTCCTACAGTTTAATCTTCACTCTTGTTCAAAAGTTTTCAGTAAGTAAGAAAAATCTTTTGAAATAACTTAATACTTATTCAGCAAGGATGCATGCAAATAATCACCAGTAAAGACATTTATGATGTTACAAAAGATTTCTAATTTAAAGGGGTCATAAGATGCAATTTAAATTTTTCCTTTCTCAATGTAGACATTTTATGTTTACGCGGCGTGATGCAACGCAACGCGTAAAAAGACAATATAAGTAATTATAATCTATAATTATGTCCCCACTGGATGCAACAAATGTCTCGTTTATAACGGGTTTTAATATTTTTGAATCATGGCTCCGGCCTGACACTGCATCACAGTATGGTAAGGGCTTAACATTTCCGTCACACGCTTGAGGTATTCGACCAATCACAACGCACTGGATGGCTGGCCAATCACAGCACACCTTGTTTTTCAGACCGATGAGCTTTGTAAAAATCGACACGTTTCAGAAAGGCGGGGCATAGAGGAGAAACAATGTACAGTATGTGGAAAATAATGGGGGTTTTTTTACCTTAAACTGCATAAACACATTTCATTACACCAAATACACAAAATAATGTTATTTTTAGCAACATCATATGACCCCTTTATAAATAAATGGTTTCTATTCATCAAAGAATTCTGAAAAAAAAAAAAAAATAACCACAAGAAATATTTCCACAAAGAATATTAAGTAGTTCTGTCACGCATCCGGTCCATGAACTTCCGTCTGCTTACCATCAGAGGTCACCCTTTCCATTACATTGACTCTCACACTACACTACTGTTGCTTATCATCCCGGACTACATATCCCATCATTCATTGCACTGATTGCACTCAGCACGGATTGCACACAGCTGTTTTCACTGATTGCACACAGCTGTTTCACATCACTCACTCACTATATTACACTCACTCAAACTACCATTCACAGCCGAGTATTGCTTAGCCTGTTAGTTTTCCTAGTTCCTGTTATCCTTCCTGTGTTTCCTTGGTTTGCCTTGTCGGTTTTCTCGGTTCTGATATTTGCCTGTCTCCCTGGATTTATCCGTCTAGTCTCGCCCCTGTGATTCTGTCTGCCAATTGGTGACCTACGCTAGCCCTAGGACTATTCTTGTGTTTTGCCCGCCATATACCCGTTTGCCTTTGTTCGACCCTGCCTGCTATGACCACGTCTCTGTCTTCTGTTCAGAATAAAGCTTGCACATGGATCCACACGTCTCACGTCTTGTCCGCCCCGTAACAAGTTCAGCTATGATTAAAAAAAAAATCAACTTATAAGAATGAGTTCTGAAGGATTGTGTGACAATGAAGACTGGAGTAATGGCTGCTAAGACTTCAGCTTTGCCTTCACATGAATAAATGACATTTTTAAACATATTTAAATAGAACACAGTTATTTAAAACTGTAATATTTCACAATATTCATGTCTTGCTGTATTTTTGTTCAAATAACAGAATAAATCACACTAGAAAAAAAATACATCGTTCAAATTATTTAACATTACTGTTTTAACAGCTTAATGACACAGCAATCTAATAAACACTAAACGTGTGCTTACCAATTCCACCAATATCAGATTTTCCTCAGTCTGTTTTGCTTGCGAAACGTTTGCTAAACTGATGGCTGAAGTCAACATTATTAACCTACTTTTTCTTACTCATGAATCAGCCAATAAGCTCAACTGAAACACACCCTTCTCACCGGAGACAACCTTTGCTTCAAGTAGGAAAGAAGTCAGCACTGGACAGCTGAATAAGTTGATAAACACCTCAAGAGGTTTATGAACATTTCTGAACTTAAGATAACATTTACTAGTCCTCATTGTCCCTTCATAGTGTCAGGAGGAGCTCATGGACAAAATGAGAAACTACTAAAGAAATCACATAAGACTGCATTTAGTTTGATGACCACAGAAACAAAATGAATGTGGAAATTCTCAAGTGTTACAAGAGAGCGGATGACACCTAGATGATTCGCCAGTATTTTAGGGATTGAACAAGTATGCTTTATTAAAATGATCCCAAGTTACTCAACAAATACAGTCATCACAATACAAATCACTGACGGAGGATAAATGTCACAAGAGTTTTACTAAATGTCACACGATCCTCTTTTCTGACCATCTCAGTTTTATAGAATTGATTACACATACACTATTATTATTATGATATTTATTTTGTTAGTTTATTTTAATGCATTATAAATATTACAATTTATTATAACAAAATAAAATGAATCATTAAAATAATGCATTTATCTTAGTACGTCACTTAAATCTAAATGTTGAAATGCACTAGGAGTTGTGAATGCCATGTATTCAAATAAAGTTGAAGAATATTGTGTGAACTTTAATGTCTTCTTCAACAAACCTGATTCCAAAAAAGTTGGGACACTGTACAAATTGGGAATAAAAATAGAATGCAATGATGTGGAAGTTTCAAACTATAATGTTTTCCTGATATTAATAACAATTAGAATGTACAAACTGAGATTATATTAGTATTAATTTATAATTTTATTTTAGGAAAACAAAGGAACTGTTTGTTTTGTCTTTAGGGAGTTTAGAGTTTCATGTTCAGAAGTGAATGTAGAATAGCTGAATATCTTCCTCCTTCTACAGCATATCAAACTGAGACTTAAACTAGCAGGAGAAATGACACCAATGCTCATTCAAATACACCTTAAACCTTCGGTTCCCACAGTTGAAAGCAGATCTGAATATCAAACTCTAGACTGAGGTGGAGGGCAGTATCAGCACTTGACCATGCAGATTTACATGAAACCTGAAAAGTAGAACCAGGAAGAAAACCGAAAAAGAGATTCTGAATAATGTTGTTACACAAATGAATCACTTCTTCTTTTTTTTGTGCTGAATCACTAACTGAATGTTTCAAAACACATCTAGTATCAGCAATGCCTTGCCCTTTTCTTGAGATACAGTCAGCATACAGGCAGTCATGTTTGAAGCATTTTCAGGCATGTTTTTTTAGGAGCCCTTTGGGAAGGTTTGAGAAAGGCTGTTCCAAATCATCATTATTATTTTTAATTATTTTATTGTTATGTCTGTTAGTTATATAACTGTTTCAATACGATAATGCAGTTATAATGCTCAGAGACAACACACCCCAAAATATGTGCATGTAGAAAACTTCTGTTGAGGATGTAGTTAATTTATATGATATTACATTACTTAAATCTATGTGTAGTGTGGTACAATAGTGGTAATGGTACAATAACAGAGAATGTTGTTGTTTCAAATAGCATGACAGTTTTTTGTTTTTTTGTATTTCTTTTAATATAACAGTTCAGTAAACGACATTAATATTGATTAACCAACATTTTAGGTAAACTGTTGCCATTAACTTTGTCTGTTTTTCAAATAAAGCCAAAGAAGAATGATTTGCCGTGCCTCCAAACAACAAACAGTAATGTGGTGGGGATTCATTCCTGTTTTTGAATGTGTTTTTGAATGAATTGGTTCATTGGAGTAAATTATTCAATGACTCAGTCATAAAAGCAATAAATTCATTAGATTTTTTTGTTTACCTTTATTAAACAGGAAAATATAGTATTAAACGGGAAAATAGTGTGTCGATAATGCAAGAGGACAATAGTAAACACTAATTTTTTTCAGTTAAAGTCAGTTGATGTCATAATCCAGCTCAGTTAATTTCAAATAGTATCTGTGCAATCAAGTCGACAATATTGCCAGAAATTAAGTGTCCCAAACTAAGCAAGCCAGAGGTGCCAGTGGCAAGGAATCAAAACTCCACTGGTGACAGAAATGGAGAAAAATACCTTGGGAGAAACCAGGCTCAGTCGGGGGGCCAGTTCTCCTCTGACCAGAAGAAACCAGCATGGCGTGGTTTAATTCCAGGCTGCAACAAGTTAGAATAATACAGTGGACTTGTCTGGTTCCCATGGTGTTGTGCCGATGCCGATTGGCCTATGGTGTTGTGCCGATTGACCTAATTAATGCAGCCTAACAATCCTTTAACAGATTTGAACTATAGAAATGTGATAGTGTGTTATGTGTACAGGTTAAAGAGATAGATCTTTAATTGAGATTTAAACTGACAGAGTGTGTCTGCCTCCCAAACAATGCTAGGTAGATTGTTCCAGAGTTTGGACGCTAAATAGGAAAAGGATCTGCCACCCGCAGTTGATTTTGATATTCTAGGTATTATCAAATGGCCAGAATTTTGAGGACGCAGCATACGTGAAGGACTATAATGTGATAAGAGCTCACTCAAGAACTGAGGAGCTAAACCATTCAGGGCTTTATAAGTAATTAGCAAGATTTTAAAATGTATACAATGTTCAATAGGGAGCCACTGCAGTGTTGACAGAACGGGGCGAATATGGTCATACTGAATTGTTCTAGTAAGAACTCTAGTTGCTGCATTTTGGACCAGCTGGAGTTTGTTTATTAAGCGCACAGAGCAACAACCCAATAAAGCATTACAATAATCTAAGCTTGAAGTCATGAATGCATGAATTAACGTTTCTGCTTTTGACATTGAGAGCATGGTCATCATTAAGATATATATTTATGATGGAAAAATGTGGTTTTACAAATGCTAGAAATGTGGCTATCAAATAGCACACCTAGGTTTCCAACTGTATGACGAAGAATTGACAGAGCAGCCCTCAAGTGTTAGACAGTGTTTTAGTTTATTACATGCGGAGGTCTTTTAGTCCGATAATGAACACTTCTGTTTTTTTTTCAGAACTTAACTGTAGGAAATTACAACCCAGTTTTTTATATAAATATTCCGTTAGTTTAGCAAATTGGTATGCTGAATATGGCCGTGAAGAAATATAGAGCTGAGTATCATCAGCATAACAGTGAAAGCTAATACCATGTTTCCTGACGATAGCCCAAGGGTAATAAGTAAAGCGTGAAAAGCAACGGGCCTAGTAATGAGCCTTGTGGTACTCCATACTGCACTTGTGAATGATATGATACCTCATCATTCACTGCTACGAATTGATGACGGTCAGATAAGTATGACGTAAACCATGCCAATGCAATTCCAATAATGCCAACATAATTTTCTAGTCTATTCAAAAGAATGTTGTTGTCGATAGTGTCAAACACAGCACTAAGATCCAGTAGCACTAATAGAGAGATACAACCACGATCGGATGATAAGAACAGGTCATTTGTAACTCTGATGAGAGCAGTCTCTGTACTATGACACTGTAACTGTGGTGGGCCCCGGGCGCCAGACAGGAGTAGGCCTGTCAATATTTAAATAAACCCAGATGAGCTCTAAAAGCCACCGGTTACAAACCAAAATAAGTTTACACTCTTTTCAACAACCACAAAAATAAAGAAATGAACAGCATAAATGCACAAGAAATTGAGGGTTTTAGTTCAAAGTCCTATTATATTTTCATATGCGCAAAGTACAATTGTCCAACAAAAATCATTACATCACTGGTACACCTTTACACCTCGTCAAAGAGAGAGAGGGCAGGAAAAAAAAACTATTGGGTGATGCCGGTCCACTCTATTCCTGCATTCAATTTGATAGATTCAAGAGTCCAGTTCTCAATAGATATAACCACAAAGGAAAAGGGAAAATAAATAAATAAATATACATTCAAACAAGGTTGATATAGGAAACTGTTCAGCTTATAATAGAATTTTTTTTTATATATACTCACACACCAAAGGACAATGAAGGTGTGTGACGAAAGTGGTGAGAGCAAGTGGTGTGTATATGTGCAGACGAAGCCAGCCAGCCGGCTGGAACCCAGCTTTGAAAGACGAATTGGAGGCTATGAAGGAAGGTACCTGGGCAACACACACTTTAGCTCCCGAATCCGAACACACTCAGCACTGGTACCCTTAGCTTGGACTGAGAAATCGTTCCTCAAAACACTAAATCGATCGCCCAGCACCATACAAAGTGTGCACTTGCGGATAACCCTGCATCTTTTTACCACAGATATTTGCGATCACCGTTCCCTCCTTTTTACTACTCCTTAAATACAATTACCTCACTTCCTTTCAGATTACACTGCCGTTCCCATTCGTTGGTGGAGTCAATCAACAGGACACGTCATGTGTTGGGACTTTCTAGCTCTGTCACAATACGGTCTAAATCCTGATGGGAAAGCCTCACAGATACCATTTTTCTTTATGAAGGAAACATAGTTGTCTCTTATACACAACCACTTTATTTCTTGAATGAATCAGTGTGTTTGAACTAATCAGTTGAGCAGATAATTCAATGACTCTTAAACAGAAACTGCATGCTAGCATACTACTATTACTATTCCTGTCATAGAAAGATACTATAAAAATAGTAATAGTAGTATGCTAGTATGTGGTTCAGAATTCAGCAACTTATTTTGTTCCAGTGTGTTTAAACAAATCGGTTGAGTGAATTATTCAATGACTCTGTCAAGATTCACACTTGGAGCATGGGAACGAAGGAACGAGGAGACGAGGAGTAAAGCAAAATCCAAAGTCTTTAATGAAAACAAAGCAGGGAACACAGGAACACGGGAAACATAGAATACGAAATGACAGTTAACAGCAGACACTAGAAACAGGGACACACAGGGCTTAAATAAGGTAGGGAGGTAATCGGACAATTAATTAAACACAGCTGGAACTGATAGAACTAAATAGGGACAGGAACAGGAAAAACCAAATATGGGCATAATAATCAAACTGGAGCACGTGGGGGAGGAAAACACAACACGAGACATGGAACAGAGTCTGACATTACTCCCCCCTCCTGGAAGGCGTGTTCTCGCACCACACAACATCCAACGGGGAGGGGGGCTAAACTCAGGGACAGGAGCCCTCACTGGGCTAAACTCAGGAATAGGAGCCCTCACTGGGCTAAACTCAGGGACAGGAGCCCTCACTGGGCTAAACTCGGGGACAGGAGCCCTCACTGGGCTAACTCGTGGACAGGAGCCCTCCGTGGGCTAAACTTGGGAACAGGAGCCCTCCGTGGGCTAAACTCGGGAACAGGAGCCCTCCGTGGGCTAAACTCGGGAACAGGAGCCCTCCGTGGGCTAAACTCGAGAACAGGAGCCCTCCGTGGGCTAAACTCGAGAACAGGAGCCCTCCGTGGGCTAAACTCGGGAACAGGAGCCCTCCGTGGGCTAAACTCGAGAACAGGAGCCCTCCGTGGGCTAAACTCGGGAACAGGAGCCCTCACTAGAGTGCGCTCTGGGGCTGGAGCTGACACAGGAGCGAGCTCTGTGGCTGGAGCCGACACAGGAGTGAGCTCTGGGGCTGGAACCGACACAGGAGCGAGCTCTAGGGCTGGAGCCGACACTGGAGCGAGCTCTGGGGCGGCCGGCGGGCTTGACTTCGGAGCGGCCGGAAAACTTGACTCAGGAGTGGCCGGCGGGCTTGTGGGAGCCGCGGCCGGCAGGCTTGTTTTCGCCGCGGCCGGCGAGCTTGACAGCAGGGTGGTCCTTATACCACGGGGAGAAAAACGGAAAAACAAAAGACTATTCAAAACGAAAACATGGGAAAAGGGGCGACGCTTACTGTTTTAGTCCGCTGTTCTGTCATGATTCACACTTGGAGCACGGGAACGAAGGAGCGAGGAGACGAGGAGTAAAGCAAAATCCAAAGTCTTTAATGAAAACAAAGCAGGGAACACAGGAACACGGGAAACACAGAACACGAAATGACATTTAACAGCCGACGCTAGAAACAGGGACACACATAATGTGTTTTTTGAACATTAAAGCATGTCAACATTTTCTGTTACACCAAATACACCAAATAATGATCTTTAAAAAAGCATCATATGGCCCCTTTAAAGACCTGGGGCAACAACATGTTTAAAATGCTATTGCAGGGCTATGCACAATTACTTAAAAATATCTCATTGTTAGGTGATCAATGTTACCCACTAAAGCGATGGCTAATGATCCCCCTAACCAACCCGAGGACCGAGCAGGAACAGGCGTACAACCATGCCCATGAGCACTCACAGTTGAGCGCGCAATAGGTCTGCTGAAAGGACAATGGCTGTGTCTGTCAAGCACAGGGGGGACACTGCAGTATCGGCCAGAAAAGGTGTGCAAAATCATCATGGCTTGCAGTGTGCTACACCAGTGGACCCTTTGGAAATTTTAACAAATTTGTGGCACCCTACAAATTGTATTTTGTCACAATATTTGAATTTCTAACTTCGATATGATAATTTGAAAAGTATAGATATTCGGTACAACAGGGAAGAACTGCAGAATATAATGTAATACAGATATTTTTAATATTATTAAAAAATTTGTCCATCAATGGTGGCAATCAGTAGGCTAATTTCTAATAAAGAGACCAATTTATATAACAGATTTTAATGTAGGCTTTTATACATATGTAAACATTATTTAATTACCATTATAACTAGCTAACTCACAAAGTTTTGCTCACTCAGTGTTTTTTATTTTTATTTTACAGTTTTACAATTTTTTAAAATTTGGTGCAGTAGCACGAGATAGCTTGATTTCAATCTTTGAATTGAATAAAAAATGACAAGTAAGCAGTCAGTAATAAAATAAGAACAAATAAAGAAATTAATAATGATAGCACAAATAAAAAATAACGACAGGCCTTCGAATTAAATACATTGCTTTTTAGTTTTTCTAAAACTAAAGTTTTTAGTTTTTTAGTTTTTTTTAGATCTAACAGTAGGGTTAAGATATTTAACTTTTTTTTATTTTTTTACCAATTATCCAAATAATGTTTAGTCCTCGAAAGCTATTATTATCAGAACACTCGAGCATAACATAGCGGTTAGCAGATCAATGAATGAGAGGGCAGCCGCAGCGTTACCAGAGTTGCCCATTTACCACACTATGTTACAGCACAGTAGGGCTATTGCAGACAGAAACAATACTGTACTACATCGATGTTTCCTGTCGGCTCAATTTTTGAGTGGACTTTGCTGTTTCCGATTTGCATGAACGGTGTATGAGTGGAGCGACTGAGCGGAGTGCACACGCATAGAGCGGGATAATACGCAGAGCGTTACACCACGTGAAAGTGAAACCTGAGCGGTGAACTAATTTTCGGCAGCCAAAATTTCGGTGCATCTCTAATTATTGGCGACATAAAAAATGGATATTATATAATAATGCTTTTTTGAACATTTTAGCAATTTAAAAATATTAAAAAATGATTTTTTTTTACAAGGCGCCCCAGTTGGGAAACTGTGCTACACAACTTGGCCATCTGGCCTCTGCAGGAACCCCCCAGACCTGATGGTCCTATGCTCGATGCAGTTCCCCTGCCACCTCCTAATGCCGCTGCCATTCAGACAAGACAGAGGATTATACAGACATTTTAGGTAAGTCTGGCCATTGGCCGAGCTCAGAAACATTACAGAGATTTATTTCATTTTGTGTTTTGCAGCTTGGTGGGAACACATAACTGAAACAGTCACATTAGTCAAAGTTTTATAGTTTATTAGCAATTGCATTTGTGCAAGAGGCAATCTGTTTCAGAGACTCGTTGATTTGAGTCAATACATTCGTTATGTTGATCATTTAGGTCATTAATGGCTTTTGTCGTTTCCTCTTGGTTTTGTAGCACTGCCTCGCTCAGCACTCTTGGTGCACGGAAGGGGGAATGGATGGGCCTGGCTCCTCAAGATCCTCGGGCACAATGGGTGTCGCTATTAAGGACACATGTTCACATCAATTTAATAACAAGGGAGCTAATGGGACAATTAATTAAACACAGCTGGAACTGATAGAACTAAATCGGGACAGGAACAGGAAAAAACAAATATGGGCATAATAATCAAACTGGAGCACGTGGGGGAGGAAAACACAACAGGAGACATGGAACAGAGTCTGACAGACTCACTTATAAACACAGTCATACGATTTGTTCCTGAGCAAATCAGTGTGTTTGAATGAATTGGTTTAATGATTCACTGATTCAATGACTCATTCATTGTGACAGTCACTTGTCGTCACCTACTGGGGTAATGTTAATATACTTATCCATATATTTCTGTAAAATACCAGTAGAATTTCATATTTACAATGCATCCTTATTGATTGCTGTTGCTACAATTATTGAAGATGTATTATAGATAAAAATCTTATAGGAACATATAAGAACATACAGGCATTAATCAAGCACAAATTACACAAAGACAATAAACTTTCATGGCAAACAAAAGAGTTCAGACAGCAATGCTCTTAAAATATTGGAATCTGTTTAATGTGCATTGAAACACAGGATTCAGCCTGATACACAGTCAGATCCAGAGAAGATAGTTGATTTCTGCCCTCTGTAAGCTCTCAAAGCAAAACACACCTCAACACACGCTCTTAATGTGCTGTCACAACATGTCAGCAGAACGCACAAGGTGGAACATGCACTTGTGAGTTTGTATCAGTTGCTTGGAGACGTCTGATGCACAAATATCAGAGACCTACGACTATCTATATTCGACAAAAATAAAGTGTGAGATCTCGCCAAAAAGAAGAATAAAAATCTAAAAGGCAAAAACACATTGTCTTTGCTACCTCTATGTTAACTTAATCTAACTCACATTCCTTTTTCACTTTTCTACTAAATTCTGACCTATACCCCCCCCCCCCCCCCCCAATCTGCCCCTATCCCCCCCCCCCCCCCCAAAAAAAAGGTACATAAATACTCACTTGTGGCGTAATGACTTCAGAGTATCTTAATTGTTTAGAGCTACAACAAAAATATATAATCTATGTATTTAAATGGATAAATTAAGTTGCAGTCTTGCTATCTGAACGACACAGTTCATGTCAAGGTCTTAAATGACAGTATAGCAACATAAATAATAGTGTGCATATAGTCATGATAGTACTTCTTTCCCATATTCAGAGTAAAAGGACATTGTCTTGTAAATCTAGAGAGGACGATTTTAATAAAACAAATGACCCACAAACTCTCTCCCCCTCTCTATATTTGTAATATAGCATTTTGTAGCAGGACACCATGGAAGTGTGTGCTTGGCAAGGATACAGCATCCCATTATAAGACTTTAGAGTGCAAAACAGGTGGTTTCACATTTTTACAAAGATAAAACGTCTCATGAGACCATTTGTAATTCTCTGAAACTTGAAACAGAGGCGGGAAAGAAATATTGGGGTTGTAACACTTTCCTCTCAAGATTAAAATGGTGTTAAGATATTTCAGTTGCACGCAATCTCACATTCGCTCGACATGCCAGGGAAAAAGCCTGGCTTAATATTTAATGGCAAAATGCTCTATATATAAGTCACAGAGCAGGATGCTACCACTCATATGGCTATATTTCTGTGGTATACATGAATAAATAAACATAAACAAAGCTATATTTATATAAGCTAAGATTATAAGATCTAGACAGCTGCTCCACACATAAAAAGATCGCTATGTAGACTATCAATAAAATCATACTTAAATCCTCAATGTACAGTTAAGATTCAACATTAGGCACTGAGATTTTTTAGATTCATAGTGACAAACAAAACAGAGAGGAAAGGAAGGCTTTGTTTAGGAGTGTTTGTTCATTTAGGCTTGATTTGATTTAAAAAGTAAAGGCCATGTAGTGTGTATATATGTATACAGTTTAAAATGCTTTCTTCTGATGCTCAGTCTTAGATCTTTTTCTCTCGTTTAGTCAAACACGGGGAAATCAAAGGTTTTAAATATTATGAGTGAGTTTGTGTGGTCTGTGTGATAGGTTGGCTGAAGATGAGGGTTGTGAGAGTCAAATCAAGGCTGCACTTGGTCATTTATCTCTTGTTCCCTTCTTTTGCTTGTTTTTCATAATTTCCTCTTTGACCCTCATTCCTGAAATGATACTTGTAAACAAACACACACTTTCAAGGCTGTAGAATTAGCCAAGTTGATCCTCATACTGCTTCCTGAAACAGTCACCAGCTGGGAAGAAGTCCCAGCATCGCTCCTGGTACATTTTCCATACATATGACTCCTAGAAAGAGAGAAAATTTAAATGAATATATTGCAAATTAAGTAAAATATTGAGAAAATTAAAATAGTTTATTATTGAAATTTTAATATACAAACACTACTGTTCATATTTTGGGGTCAGAAAGATTTTGTTTGAAATAAATTAATACTTAAGCAAGGACACCTTAAATTGATCAAAAGAGACACTAAGTACATTTATGTATATATGTATATATGTATAGATATTATATATATATATATATATATATATATATATAATTGCCATTATGAGGTAATGATAAATGCAGTAAATGTTCTGTTCATCAAAGAACCCTGAAAAAATGTACATTTCCACAAATATAAAAAAAAATATACATATTTTTTTTAACACTGAAATTATTAAGAAATATTTTTGAGCACCAAACCAGCACATTAAAATGATTTCTGAAAGATCATTTGAAACTGAAGACTGGAGTAATGACTGACATAAAACAGTTGTTTAAAATGCGATATTTCACAATATTACTGTTTTGACTGTATTTTGATCAAATAAATGCAGCCTTGGTGAGCATAAACAATCTTACTGACCCAAACCTTTGAACGTTAGTGTATATATATTTATAATGTATACCCTCTTATATGCAAAGTAAACTCTTAGTTAAGTTTTTTATTTAATTTAATTTTTATTTGGTACAGAAAGACAATTTTGGACAGAGTTAAAAATAAAACAACACTGACTTGTCCTGTGTGTTCTGTTTCGTCTTTATTGATTAAATACATCAGGAAGAACCTACATGACAGAAAAAAAAACATGATTTCAAAATGAGGAAACAAAATATTAGCTCTCACCATTTCTGAATAAACAAAAGTATCACACTTACATGTAGTTGGCTAAATTGTGCTCCTCCATCGTGTGCGTCTCGAAGCCATGCGGAGTCGAATCAAAGTAGTCACTTCCAATTCCACAGATGAAACACTTAGTCTTTGAAAAAAAAAAAAAAAAAAAATTCTGTACCATGTGAATATTGAGGGATCATGCTGAGGCTTCTTCTCGTGTGTCATAGCGCTGACATCAAGGGATGCTAGATCCATGCCCAGAAGTTCAGCGATTCTTTCTCTACCGTAGATATCGCCATACTTCTCTAGCACCTACAACACAGACACACCATAGACACACTCAGTCACCGACATCTCTCAATACATGAAACATCAGCAAAAACCAGCATAGCGCGCCCCTGACCTTTCTCTTCACAAATTTGTCCCAGTAGTTGTTCGGGAAAGACCTGAGTGGAGAATAAAAGGAAATGCCATTTCAGAGTCTTCACAAGGATACTTGTTTATAAATTTATAAATAATAATAATATAGTAATATTACGGTGTATTGAGAACAAGTCTGTCCCATTGGCCCTTGATGTCGTCATCTTCTGGTTGTTCAGTTACGTACAGACCGTCAAACTCCAGTTTTCGGGCCAGTTCCTTCTCTCTCTTAAAGATGACCAAAGGAACCTGGACATGGAAGAAAACGTTAGCAGCTCACACTAGCTTAACCAAACGAAAAGGAATATTTCACACCAAAATGAAATTTCTGTCATCATTTACTCGCCTGAAGGGAAGGAATATGTAAATTTTGATCCGTTTCTCACACAAAGCTATTGTATGGCTTCAGAAGACATATAGAATATTGTGTACAAGTCGTATGGACCACATTTATGACACTTCCATGGTGCTTTTTGGTCCTTTCTGTGGACACTATTAAATTTCTCCTAATGTTTCACAGAAGAAAGAACGTCATGCAGGTTTGAAATGACATGAGGGTGAGTAAATGATAACAGAATCCAGTGAGCTCCAGACCTTCAGACAGTTGTAGCCGATGATGCACAGGAAGGAAATGATGGTGTGTAAGATGGAAAAAAAGGCCAAAGCGGGCTCCATATATCCAGTGCTCTCCTCCAGGAAGTAGTAGACAAACCCTTCTTCCTCTTCATTCTCCTCCATTCCAGAACCTTCAGCTTCTCCAGCAGAGCCCTCAAAGATCCCAGATCCCTCAAACACACCAGAGCCTTCAAACACACCAGAGCCCTCAAATATGCCAGAACCCTCAAACACAGCCGAACCCTCAAAATCCTCCTCTACTCCAGGCGGGCTGTCAGATACCTAGGGAGGAATGGCTAGCTTCAATCAAATATGTTCTTGAAACAAATTACAGGGAATCACATGGTATTTTATTGCAGGGGTTCGCAAACTGTTTAATACCAAGGACCCCACAACTATGATTGAGAGGGACCCTCTTCCTAAAATACAACGGCAGTCATATATTTTCATGTAATTAATTATTTAATAAAAAAATTTCTGTTAAATTGCAATTAAACACCTCACTAACAAGTCTTTAGAAAGCATAATAAAGACCCAAGACCAAAGTTTGAAAAGCCCTGTTTTAAAGTGTCCCTATTATGGACTTTTGAAAATTACCTTTCATGCAGTGTTACACAGCTCTAAGTGAATGAAAACATCCTGCAAAGTTTTAAATCTGGAAGTGCACCGTGTATCTGAAAGTGCATTTTTAAAAGGAATCCCAAGCCATTTCATGTTGAGGTCAACATGAAACATTAGCATATTGCCCGCCCATTTATTCCGCGCAGACTTAGGAAAACTTGACTTAGGAAAACTTTTTGCGTGGGTCTGAATGAAAATGCAAATTCATTCTCTGCCACTAGGTGCAGCTTTTGGAGTGGTTAGAATAGTGGTTTCCCAGGTAACGCTGTACACAAAGCAGCACTGTGCTCACAAACGCTGCTTTATCAGGCATTACAGGCATGATGAAATGAAAATGAGACCAATCGGACCAATCACCGCAGATTAGCGTCAGGCAAAGGAGGGGTTTGGAAAAATGAATCGTTGAGCGAATCGTTTGGGAGTCGTTGAGCAATAAGGTCAAAATAAATGCATATTATAAGACAATGAAAGTGTTTTTTGACCTTGCATGCATGTCAACCTGTACTTGTGGACTCCCAAAATCAAAATATGAACCTTTCATTACCCATAATAGGGGCACTTTAAAATCATACTGACCCTGTAGAAGAGCAGAATGAAGTTGAGTGCAAAGGCGATGAAGAGAGCCAGGAAGCGCAGGTTGTAGAAATTACGAGACAAATAGTTCTAGAAGAAGAGAAAGTGGTTTGACTTTTAAATGCAGTTAGAATAAAAAAATGATGAAAGAAAAATTTTCATAATAATATAATATTATAAGATGTACACAGATAAATAACTATAATATAATTACCATGAACTTGTTTCTTTGGACTTCAAGTTCATTCCATAGTTCAAAGCCCTCTTCCTCTTTCTTCTTGCCTTTCTTTGCTTTAGCCTTTGTCTTTTTCTCCTCTTGCTCTTCATCTGGTTTTTCCTCTGGCTCTGGTTCTGCCTCCTTCTCGGCCTTTTCTCCATTTTCAGCACTTTGATGGACAGAAGGATAAGTCAAAGCAACAACAGCACAATGTCTATGTGTTGTGATGAATATGGCTTCACAACAGTTCACCAACGAAATACTTTTTATGGTAAAAGAAATTAGTTTGATCATTTTTTCAATTCTCCATTACTTACTCTGCTTTTTCGGGTTCAGGGGCTGCTTCTTCCTCTACTTTCTCCTCTTCTACTGCTTCTCCCTCTGCTTCTTCACTCACCTGAAATATCCGGCCAAACATTAAGGAGAAGAATATATAGATTAAGAGATTTAGATTATGAGTCTACAAAGCAAGAAGCACCATTATATTTGACAAACTGAAAGATAACAACGTGAAAACATGGTGAGGAACTATCCACATGCTGGATGTTTATTCTCACATTAGTACAATTTGGACAAAATTTCACAGGTTAAAAAGATCCATAGTCTACTGCCTATAGTGTTGTGATTATGAAGCACCACTCTTACAGAAGTCACAGATATCCATGTGATCAAATTGTAAACATTGTAAAAATCATGGGGAAATATTTTACCTTCAAATTAAATTGCTGACTAAGTAATTCCTTCTGAAATGACCAAATTTCGGGTGTGAAAATTTGCCGAACAAAAGTAACTATGACCGACCGCATCTTTAGACTAAACACTCAAAAAGATTCTTCTCACCAGCTTCCTCTTCAGCAGTGGGCTGCCTTCTGGAGTCGGAGGCTCCTCTGGCTCAGTTTCTCCCATATCTCCTAGACCGCCGTGAGGACCAAAACCTGGTCTTCCACCATCATCCTCTTCTCCCTCTTCGGCTTCCTCCTCTCCTCCTCCTGTTCCCTCCTCTCCCTCAGCAGCTCCACCTGATTCTTGTGCTTTTCTTGCTCCTGGCTCAGGTGGAAGGTCACCGTGCACCTCATCTTGAGTTGGGTCTGGCATGTTAGTCAGAATCTCTGTGAATGTCATCTTCTTAGCTCCCTCCACCAGACCTCCTCCGAAGAGAGTGTTCCAGATGAGCATGAAGAAACCTCGGCAGACGCTGTAGATGAAGTGCAGGATGCCAAAGAGGACAGTATAGAGCAACATCACCAGACCAACAATCATGTCCTTTATGGTCATTTTCCTGATTTTGCGGTAACGACGTCTGAGATTGCGGAAAGTGAAGAGGTTAATGAAATTCATTACGCTCTTGATGAAGTCTGCAAAGGCTGAGCTGGATTCAGGTGGTGCTGCTTCTCCATTCCCTTCTCCTTCTCCCTCTCCATTTCCGCCACCAATGCTCTTCTCCTCATCTTCTTCATCCTCATCTTCGATCACCTCCTCCTCCTGCTCTGAGATCTGCGAGGCAATGTTCATCTCAAAGATGGTGTCCTCGCAGAAGTTCACAAAGAGCTCCATCTTCTCAGACTCACCACCCTCATTGACGACATCAAAGATGAACTGCCGCTTGGACTCTCTGACCTGAGGCATTTCCCACTGGTTGCGGTTGGCCTCGCTGATTTCAAAGTAGATGCGTTCGATCCTCTTGCAGGCGCCCATGATCTCGATACGGCCCAGGAAGGGTCGGAAGTAGTTCAGCACACTCTCAGCTTGCTCCAAAAAGTTCTGCAAGCGGGTGTCATGAGGAACGTGCTCAGACAGGTTGGTGAGTAGCACAGCAATGTTGAAGCCAATGTCTTTGGCTGGCTCTTGGAAGCGATCAGCAAACTCCTCAAAATTGATCATCTCGTTCTCATCTGCTTCAGAGCAAGAGAGCAGGAACTGGATCTCAGATGGTGTGTACTGCTTCTGACTGTCCATAGCCTTGGAGAAGTCCTTCTTGGAGATGAGGCCACGAGGGTCCGTCACACAGTCACGGAAGGCATCCGATGCCACAATATCCTTCAGTTTGAGGAACATGTCGAAGAACTTGAGAATCATCTCTACATTGCTGGATGACTCAACCAGCATGTCAACCATCTGGCGAGCAATTGTGCCATTCACAACATTACCTGTAATAAAACAATAAAATAGGCTATAGATCATGACTTAAGTGGCTTTACAGGTTTGTAGGTCACTATGAAAGTTAAATTTGATGGACAGATATCTTTTACCCTCCAGTAGAGATAGAAGCATCACCACCATGTCTTTCTGCAGATCCAGAAGCTCCTTCAACAGACCAATTTGACTGGAGTCCTGTTGCACACAACCAAATTCAGACATACAAAAAAAAAAAATCATTTCCCACAAAATGTCTCAAACTCTCACTGTTAGAGAGCATAAAGGACCTTTCAGTTCATATTGCTTAGAACTGGTTCTCCATAGTGTTTAATATGATATGCACCATGGAACCATGAAAAGAGATGTACCGAGAATACCAAGTATCCCGATTAGGTTAAAATTGATTTTAGTGGCATAACTAGCATCTCTGGCATGTGTTTTATTTTATGGGGCGATGTGGGAGATAGAACTACTGGGACAAAGTCCACCTATTCTCAGCTTACCTCAGAATGTGTTCTACTCCAGAAATGATCCTGGGTTTGCGTTTATAAACAGACACAAACATAGCATCAGATACTGTAACCTATCATCTAACACAGGGACATTTAAAGAGGATATGAAGATAACAGATGTCAGCTCCTGGCATAGATGAGGACTATCATATTCTTTATGACTTTGTATCTGCAAAATATTGCCATAAACTGTACTTACACTGTAATATGTAATTTCAATTATTAACAATAAATATCTAGGTTATTTGCAAGCACATTTTATATGTGCCTAGCTGATGGTCTAAAAGCATATTGTGAAGGAATGCCAGCAGACACAAAAACAGTCTTTCATACAGAACAATATCACACACATCTGCAAACACAGTATATGCATTAACATGTATAACAACAAAAGAGCACAAAGGCCTGCACGTATACATTAAGAAATATTAGACAAATCTCACAAAACCTTTTTGATATTTCACAGCAAAATCAAAAGGAAGAAATAAAGAAATGGTATATTACTTCAAATAAAATTAAGCCTATTTTTGATTATCTTGTCATGAAAAGTTTTATGCATGAATAATAACAATAACAAATGTATATTATATTCATAAGTTTATAATACAATATTATAATGAATATCATTTGGTTTAAGCTAATTTTAATTGAAAAACACACACACACACACACACACACACACACACACACACACTGCAACAAAAGTATGAAAGTAAACAAAACATATATAAAATTATATCATACTTTTTAAAATATGACCCCGACATGATCTTGACAGATTTTGTGAGATTTATGCAGTATTGTACAGATTTTCTTGAGAACATATGTATGTCTGCATATGAAAAGAGTTATATAGCGCAGGTCGAGGGAAATACATTTCCTCTACAAGTGAGCAACAGCAAGAACACGGCATAGTGACACCTCCCTCAGCTCCACTATATCAAAATAAACCCAACAAGGTTAAGACTGCTTTCAGAAATTCAACACTGATACTGTGGGAACAGAGGAAATGTACATGACAAAAAAATGCAAGTGAAAACACTTGCAGAAAACGTGCCGACACATAAGCAATACAACGGAAACAGGAAACAAAGAAGAAACTGTTCTGTGCACTGTGTACGTGTGTGAAAAGCAGTGCAAAAATGCGTAAGATGGAAGCAAAAACAAAGATCCTTACGCCATTTCGGAGTCCTTGGTCAGGGTGCATCTGGCAGGGTTACACATCAGAATAAAAATATTACCCATCAACATTTTTAATACATTTTTGTATTTCCCATTCTCTTAGATATATTCACTCTTTCCTCATTATTATATATTTTTAATTTGCATGTCTGTTTTTTATAGTCGCTCTCTTCTACTTATGCAGACAACCAGGGCAAAGAAAAATTAAGTAAGTTTAGTTTATGTTGGCCTCTTTTTGGCCTCACCTATACTATAAAACACAACCGTGTCAATTTTTTGGTGATGAAGCAACTTTGACATATGGGCACTGATCTTTCAACAGACAATTAAATGTTTCACTATCGGCTACATTCATATTTTTGAAGCCTGAGAGAGTGGCAGAGATTCTCAATTTTAAAGGGGTGGTTGACTGGTTTTGTTCTAGGCTTGATTGTGTTTATGGGGTGCAGTCTAACATGTGTTCATGCTTCGTTTAAAAAAAACAAAACGCATTATTTCTCACATGATTTACCTTTATTCTGTCCCTTCTCTGATAAACGCGCTGATCATTTCCTGCTTTTATGAAGCCCCGCACTCAGAAATAGGCGATGGACTCTGATTGGTTAGCTAGTCCAGTGTGTTGTGATTGGCTAAACCGCCTCTGGTGCGTGTCTAAACGTCCGGCCCCTCACCTCAGCGGCATGTGCTCCGGTTGTATTGTAAACAACGGCATCGTTAATATCGCTTATCAGTTTCAGCCCGATTGAGAAGCAGAGGATATTAGTGAAGAGGATCGCTCAGAACCTCTGCAAGCACGGCTCTTAATGGTATGTTTGCTTGTTGTTGTCTCATACTTTTAGATACGCTGTTATTTGTAAATGCTACTGCTTCTGTTAGCTTTTAATATACGGTTTTATCCTGATTAAAGCTTTAATACAGTATGGCAACTGCACGCGCGTCCATGTTTAACGCTTCTCATAGCTATGTGAAAATAAGTATATAAATGGAACAGAGCTGAGCTGATGATCTGAATGAGAGAGAGAGAGAGATGCAGAGCGTGTGCAGAGCAGGGGGACATGAGGAACAGTATTTTTACGTGCACCTCTAGTTTTCTCTTCCTCTTCTCTAAAGCAGCGCAGCATAGCCTCGTCCCCTTCATTGCATGTTCCTGGGGGCGGGGTTTATCAGGGTTTGTGACGTCACAAACCTGGGAAGTAACTCGTTGTAGTCCCTACGAGCCGTTTTTGTAGGCATTAAATTGCCATAAGCAGTTTAAAAGACGATATCTCTGTTTGCATTGAACTTTCAACTTAGTACCTTTGCAAATATTGTTTATGCTCAAACAGCAACATCACACACAAACTAACGTTAAAAAAGTGAAATCGCAATCAACCACCCCTTTAAGAAATACAAAAATGCAGTACACAGGTACCAGATGTGTAACAAATATTAGAACAAAATCAAACAACACAACAGAGAGGTTAAGAGAAACAACACATGATTAAAGATTACTAGAGCGTCAACAGTCACGTCACACTGTGAACATGTTCCACATTCATGGATTAGTGGTGATACCGGACTAAACATTTATATAATAGAATATCAAGAGTGTGAAATACAATCCATTTGATAATACACTATAATCCAGTTTGGAAATAGTTACTGGAATATTACACTATAAACAGTGATCAACCGATAAACACCACAATCAGAAAAATTATATTCTATTTACACCACAATTAAAATCTTAATTACAGTTTAGAAAAGCTTCCCATAAAATATATGAAACTCCAAAGAAATTTAACAACCAAGTTTCTTTTAAAGCAATAAGCCCCAAGAAGCCGTGGTTTACAGTGAATTTATAACAGCTTAGGGGCGTTGTTAGGACCCCCTAAAACCCCCTTAGCTGTTATAAATTCACTGTAAACCACTTAGAACCCCACTAAAACACCCTTAGCTGTTATAAATTCACTGTAAACCACGGCTTCACAGGGCTTATTGCTTTTATAAAACAGTTATTAAAATAAAACAGAGCAAATAAAGTGTAATGATATTAATAAAAACAGTATTCCTCCACCAAACAATGTTGTGGTCGCAACAAAGTGGTTGCCAAGCAACAGACAAACGTAAACAAAGGTGTATGTTTGTAGAGTAATGTACAACAGCTTTGAACATGGCTCAGCCAATCAGAATCAAGGACCGGAACTATCCGTTTTATAAATGTATGTACATTTACAACAGAGTTTTTCTTTTGCTATTTGAGCAAATGGGAATGCAAAAAATATATTTGTGGTACTCTCCCATTCACTGCTCTTCAAGTTAACCCAACTATAACGACTTCCGCTGCTGAGAAACCCGGAAATGTGAAAAAGGTCCATACTTCCGATAAGGTTTCTTTTAAATCTATAATTAATGATATGAAGAGGCAGAAATTGACTCAGGAATAGTGATGGGTAGTCGACTCCAAAAGAGTCGATTCCTCAACTCTGAATAGCCCTAGAGTCGGAGTCGTTAATTAAGTGTGTAGTAACGACTGCAATCTTGTATTATTTGATGTAAAGTAAAAGGAGTCGAGGATGGAGTTGATTCCATCGGCTCTTATGGAGGGAGTCACGAGTCGGAATCAACTCTGAAAAACCTGGAATCGAACACCCCTACTCAGGAAGTTAATAACCATCCACAGTCAACAACAAATTAGTAAACGGATCAGTAACTTTTTTTTTTTAAAGGATAAAATAAAATTATTTAATTATTATTTAATTAAACGATGCATAGTAACAACTAAACGTTAGTGCTGAAAAAAATGCAACTTCCAAAACAGAGAAAATATTCTTCATTAGTCTACTCTGATCATACTTATATAGAATATATAAGTATGCACATGAATTACATGCATTTGACTTCTGCTCTAATGCACACATTTCATAATTTATGCAGCTCGAACACTATAAACATTTTAATTTGGAACATCTGAGAAAAGCTTTCAACTGATTTAACATCCAATATACCTGATCTTAAAAATGCTTTCACAAACATTTTTTTGCAGCAATACATACTAAAAAATACAATGCATTTTTTCCCTCTTATTTCCTCTGTGTAAAGTTGGTGAAATTATGTTTTGATTTTAGATTAGGCAAAACTCAATGACAAGTATTTTAATGTCAAAATAAAACAACATACAGACGTTACTGATTCAGTGTTGATGGAACCTTTCCAGGAAAATTCCGGGGTTTTCTAGATGCAATCAAATCGATTAATATAATAAGATTTATCAGTCACGTTAGTGGTGTGTGTGTGTGTGAGTGTGTGTGCTCAACATATGTGTTCCTACCTGTGCTAGCTTCATCATCATGTGTGCGAACACGTGCAAGAAGCCCACCACGGCATCCCACAACCTGCTGTGAGCCAGGGACTGCTGATTACCAGTACAAGGACCCTATGGTGGAGAAACAAAATACAGATAAACTATATTGAAGACAGAAATGTGCAAGTCTGAAAGAGCTCGACTGCATATAGTGGTGACGCCAGTACCTGGATATACTCTGTCAGGCTGTTGAAAACCTGTTTAGCAACCGTCATTGCCTTAGAAAAGTTTCTCTTGCCTGGTTCATCAATGATATCCTTCCCAGAGTAATACCAGTAGAAGTCACTGATAGACTCCTGAGAAAGGAATGAAGAGTAAGGACCAAAATAAGAGACCACCAAGCTTACTTGAGCCACATTTGAATGTCATTTCACTGATGCTTTTAGCCATCTGCCACTTGTTTTCTTGTTCTCAAACACAATGACATTAACACATTTGTAAGTGTCCGAATACTTTTGGCGCTAGTATACTGTATATAGGGATGTAGAGGAAGACAGTGGAGCTAAAGCTGTACCTGTAGTCTGAGCAGATAGTCAACAGTGCAGATGATGATGTTGATCGTAGTTGTGCTGCCTGTCTGTGTGCGCAGATAGTTCTGGAAATCTGGAGAAAGATGGTAACCCAAAACAGGCTGATTTTTTGTTTTTATTAGTAATGCTATGCATTTACACTACCATTCAAAAGTTTGGGTTAGGTAAACCTTTTTTAAATGTTTTTAAAGTCTCTATGCTCACCGAGGCTGCACTAAAAATACAGCACAAAAATAGTAATATTGTGAAATATTATTACATTAATGATACCATTTTTTTTCAGGATTCGTCAACGAACAGAAAGTTGAATTTGAACATTTATATTTGATCTGATAACACTTTACAATAAGGTTCATTAGTTAACAACTTTAGTTAACATGAACTAAGAATGATCGGTATTTCTACAGCATTTATTAATCTTAGTTCATGTTAATTCCAGCATTTACTAATGCATTATTAAAATCAAAAGTTGTGCTTGTTAACATTAGTTAATGCACTGTGAATTAACATGAACTAACAGTGAACAACTGTATTTTCTTTAACTAACATTAACAAAGATGAATAAATACTGTAAGAAATGTATTGTTCATTGTTTGTTTATGTTAGTTAACTAACATTAACTAATAGAACCTTATTGTAAAGTGTTACCTTTTATGAACTGTCCCTTCAGTATTCAGGGTGATTAAGGTGTGTGTTCTGTGAGTATAAATCCACTTCATAGCACTTCCAGCCCCTATTAGCATGTTAGTGAACCACAAAGACCTGCTGTGGCACATCCGTTTAGCTGTTCACTACAGAGCAGACCAGCAAACGTGGAAAGGGGAGGCAGAGACCTGACTTTGAAGGGACATTTATACACTAAATGAAAGAAAACATCACAGTGTACAGAAATATACAGGGAAATAACAGACATGGAACATGGATAAACACAACCGACACTGAAATGGCACACTACACAGTGAGATCTTCATGGAGGACACAAATGGAGAAGAGTTTTGGTCCTAAACAAAAAACAGCACACAGACACACAGTCATGCAAAACAGAGCAACTGCACTCCTGGAGGTGTGGGAGAGAAGTGGAGGGGAGAGATGAGCCAGAGAAAGTTAGGGCATTGGTGGATTATGGGCAATGTGCTATGAAGGATATGTGATGGAATAAGATGCTATTTGACAAGAGAAAGACTAATAAAAAGAACAAAAATTAGCATTGTCTGTACAGAAATATACAGGGAAATAACAGACATGGAACATGGATAAACACAACCGACACTGAAATGGCACACTACACAGTGAGATCTTCATGGAGGACACAAATGGAGAAGAGTTTTGGTCCTAAACAAAAAACAGCACACAGACACACAGTCATGCAAAACAGAGCAACTGCACTCCTGGAGGTGTGGGAGAGAAGTGGAGGGGAGAGATGAGCCAGAGAAAGTTAGGGCATTCTTTATTAGAAGAGAACCCTGATCCAGGGACAGTAATTTAAAATAATAATAATAATTAAAAAATGTATACAAAAATACTATAATGTTGTGTAATCATCATCTATAACACCATAGACACATCCAGGTTTACTCTTGAAAAATGTATTTGTGATGAAATAATTACTTTATAATTGTATTGGAGTCTTACACACATGTAATCTGATTTGTGCATTAATTTGAGTGGTGACAGCTATTATGGGAGTGGCTTAATGGAGTGCAGGAGATGCAGATAACATGATCTTGACCCCTAAGAAACTTTAATTAATGCTGTCACGTAACAAATCTGCTTCAAAGTATTACATTTATGTATTTTTGTTCGCTTGGTTGTTTCCAGAAATTTGTCAAGTTTTTTCGCCAGGTGTCTTTTTTATTTATATGATGTCATTTCGTCTTGCCACCAGCCAATCGCTGCATTGCTGATCGTGGTCTCGAGTATCGATACCAGTGTTGCTGCAGATGAAATATAACACGTATAACATTCATTAAATATTTTTTCAACAGGTTAGATATTGATTATTTACCTGTCCGTCTGTCTTGCATATCTGCCATGTTTGTCGTTTTTTCACTTTTCATGCATGTTTGTAGTTCTAATCGAATCCCCGTCGACCATGCAATGTGTTGTGTGCACTTCGAATTTCTACCGGAAGCAGTACACCATCCGGGTACCTTTGGAATACTCATCTCAACATACTACGATTTGGGACATACTAAATATATATACTATTTAGGATGCAATATTCTATTCTAGCTAACTAATGATAGCTAGCTCAACAAAATAAAAATTTAAATACAACGTTATTATATACAAGTATATATCCTCACTGTCAGGCAGAAACTTTGTATCTCCATATTTCATAATTGTATTTTTTTGTCATAAATCAATGCTTTTGGTCACCCTTTCTGTCTGTCAGTGTTCCTGAAAAGTAACGGTTTTGGACATACGAGGTTTCTGTTTGTTGTGCATTTGAAAATATTCCTGTGCTTTTAAATTTCTTTATCCAGTGTTAGCATGGCTGGTCCCAGTCATTCTAGATTAAAGGCTGAAATGGTTGTAGAGATGCTGCATGAAGAAGACGAGAAAGATCAAGCAGTTCTTAGTCCTGAAATATCTAATGACGATGATCTAGACTATGTGCCACAGGGTCAATCTGGAGTTGTGGGTGTAAATTCAGCTCTTCTAGATGAAGAAGACTCAGTGGATGACATCAAAGTCTTGTCTGATGAGTCCTCTGAAGAGGAAACTCAAACCTAGTTCAAAAGATTGAGTAAAAACGGTCCGCATTTACTCGTGTATCCGGAGAACACGGAGGTGGCCCATGGTGCTATGGTACAATGTGCTGGATGTTGCCATCCTCAGTGCCTATACCAGGGGCACCCAACGCTGGTCCTGGAGAGCCACAGTCCTGCAGAGTTCAGCTCCAGCCCTAATCAAACAAACCTGAACAAACTAATCAAGGTCTAAGGGTTACTAGAAAGCTACAGGCAGGTGAGTTTTTATCAAGGTTGGAGCTAAATTCTGCAGAACCGTTTCTCTCCAGGACCAATGCTGACCAATGCTGAATGCTGGCCTACACCAACTTCACTGCACAACACCCTGATGACATGGGTGGTGTGGCCAATGCATGATGGCTATTCATCAAGGAGCTTGTCAAACAGCTTCTCACGCCACATGAGAATTCTCTGTGGTCATTAAAAATCCCATGGCACTTCTCGTAAAGAGTAGGGGTGTAACCCCAGTGTCCTGGACAAATTGCCACCACTGGTCATTGTCTATCATGGCCTCCTAATAATCCCCATCCACTTGATTGGCTCTATGACACTCTCTCCTCTCCAATCTATAGCTGGTGTGTGGTGAGCGCACTGGCGCCGTTGTCCTGTGGCTGCCGTCGCATTATCCAGGTGGATGCTGCACACTGGTGGTGGTTGAGGAGAAGAGACCCCCCCCCACCACACTTTGGGTATACAACAATACACAATAAAGAGCTATATAAATGCATCATTCATTCATTCACATAGGAAAAGGTGCTTGGAGGTCACACCCCACCTTCAAAATCATATTACAAAGGCAATGGGAAGAACACTGGGATGGGAATGGGGAAAAAACACAGCCACCACCTGGCCACAAGAGGACCAAACGAAGAGGAAGAGGTGCAGGATCTGCCCATCTGCCAAAGACAGAAAAGTCAGCAGCTGCACCAGGCCTGTGTGCAAGGAGCACAAACGTGTAGTTGTCATTTGTGAGGCATGTAAGCACTGAGATGGCAGTTTTGAGATGTAGCTGTACCCATGCGATTTTATTTTGTCAGTCTTGTATTCCATCACATTCACTAGAATTCACTTCAGTTGCACTACACTTCAGTTGCACAATTTCAGTGTGATCGGTTATCAGTGATATAATAATCTTTTGAGTGACAAAGTGGCAAATAAACATATTTCAAGCATTAAATATGTTGATATAAATGCTAAAATGTTTGCTAACTGCTAAATTGATTTGAAAAAAAGTTGTTTTTATTCTTTTGTTTTATCACACTTGCATAGATGGGTCATTTTTGACCTGATGTAGTAACACTAAACCTCATATTGTAACACAAAACCTAGGAAAAATTGTTTGTGCATTAGAAGAGGTTTGCATATCGTGTGCATCAATCAACACTAAAAACATTTTTTTTCTTTTTTTAAGGAGAGCAAATCTGAGCAAACTTTGCAAGAATTAAAAGGAAGATGAGTTTTGTTGATGTTACAGATGACCACTAATGAAGGTTAAAAAATGCTCTACAGACTAAAAACTAGATAATCTCTTTACTATACTGTGCCATGTCAGACGCTTTTGTCCTTCTTAAGTAAACGTGGCAGCTCATTATTTGAGGGAATGGTTCAAATAATGTTAGATGGCTCATTTCTGAGGATAAAGGACTTGGGGAGTTTCCTGTATCTGTATCCTGTATCATGATTTTGGTGACACTGGTCACCACAGTTCTCTGTGATCTCCTCAGAGAAAACTGACCAGAAAAGAAAGAACAAATGTCTTTCTTTCCTCTCAATCAGTCAAGGAATGCTGGAGTTACAGTAGATCTGTGACAGCACTCAAGGGCAAAGTGCAAAGAGCCTTTACAGCCATTGCACACAACAGGATAAACTGTAATAGAAAACTTCTCTGAAAACAGAATCCAATAAGAGTATCATGAGAATTGTATAACATTGTTTCATAATGTGGAATCTAGAAAATCGTAAAGGAGTTGGCTGACAAAAACCTTTGCAATGACTGAAGAGTTCTCTTTTAAGTTCCCTTGAGCGCGAAATCAAATTCAGGTAAACTACACGCAAATGAGAGGAGATCATCACAATGTAAAAGCTGAAAAAAGGAGGAAGACAGGAGGAGATGGGACAGAAAGGAAAGAGGGAGTGATGATAAATATATAGAGACAAGATTATTTACCACGTTCTAGCTTGATGTCTGAAAAATAAGAAGGGGTAAAGAAGGAGAGGAGAGGCATATGAGGGGAGGTTGGGGATGGAGTGATGGTGGTAGGGAGAAAGAGAGAGGCAGTGAGTTGGACCCTGTAGGATTGTAGGCTTCCGGCAGGGGAAATATAACAGACTAACACAAACAGATACACTATGATGGTTCTGTAAGAAACAAAGATAATGCACATTAACGTCTCCAGGTTACGCATGCAATCATGGTTCCCCAAAGGGAACGAGACGCTGCATCGAAACGCTACGGAACAGAAAGGAAAGAGGGTCACGCTCTCTCCAGCGTGACCACGCTCTGAATCACATGCGTAATCAGTCCAATGGATGGGCGAGACGTCACGGGCGGGGTGACGTAGCGACCAGGAAGTATAAAAGCACGTGCAGTGAAACCGACGTCAGCTTCTAGGAGTGAAGCAAGCGCTGCGAGACGCTGTGTCGAAACGCTACGGGACAGAAAGGAAAGAGGGTCACGCTCTCTCCAGCGTGACCACGCACTGAATCACGTGTGTAATCAGTCCAATGGATGGGCAAGACGTCACGGGCGGGGTGACGTAGCGACCAGGAAGTATAAAGCACGTACAGTGAAACCGGCGTCAGCTTCTAGGAGTGAAGCAAGCGCTGGCAGGGATGCCGGAAGTATGGCCCTGAGACGCAACGTCTCGTTCCCTTCGGGGAACCATGGTTACATACGTAACCTGGAGACGTTCCCCTTCAGGAACTCGAGCTGCGTCGAAACGCTACGGGAATGAGAATGCCCACGCCGCCAGACTTACAAATTCCTGCCTAAGACGAGAGAAAAGGGAGCCAGGAATGGCTAATATAGGCGGGGCTCGCCGTCCCGAAGGCCAACTTCTGGAGGAGTGAGCCTTGACCCCCGAAGGAGAGGGGAGATCAGAGGGCTCAAGGCTATGGAATCCTGATCCATCACTTAGCATAAGCTTCTCTGGCCGGAGGCCTCAGCGCCAACGTGTAAGAAGAGGGTGTCTTCCCACTGAATGGCTACCGAGAGGGGCGTGGTAGGCCACAATGGCCGCCATGAAGACCTCTAGGGTGGTGTGGGTCAACCCTGCGGATAAACAGACCTGCAGGAACTCCAGAACTGTACCAAACGGGCAGTTAGCTGGGTCGAGCAGGCAGTCTCCGCACCAAGAAGTACAGTTTCCTCATAGAGGGAGCTCTGGATGGAGGATGGTCTCAACAACCTTGGTTGAGAGACCAGAAGCTATGAGTTGTGCCTCCTCAGAGGCCACACCCACAGCTTCCACAGCTCCGGGCAGGGGAGCGCCCTCCGCCTGTGAGAGGAGATCTCTCCTGACGGGAATCTCCCATGGAACGCCGTCGTAGAGAGGAATCAGGTCAGAGAACCATACTCGGGGCTACTGGCAGTCGACTGACCTCGTTCCAGTGCACTCTCTCCAGAACTCCTGCGAGCAGAACAATTGGGGGAAAGGTGTACAGAGACGAAGCCTCGGTCACATCTGTACCATGGCCTCCAGTCCCAGTGGAGCTGGATGAGTCAGAGAGAGAAGCAGAGGGGACCGTGCAATATCATCTGAGTCGCAAACAAGTCCACCTGAGCCTGGCCAAAGATTCTCCAAGTCTGCTTCACCCCTCGGGGTGAGGGATCTATTCCCCGGGCCTCGGCCCCTGCCTCGACAGGATGTCTGGCCCCACATATATAAAAGACCACTGCTGTGTTGTCGGTGCGCACCAACACATAGCGATCTCTTAGGCCTGGGAGGAAGTGTTTCAAAGATAGAAACACGGCCAGCATCTCCAGTCAACTTATGCGCCACGTGAGATGGTGGCCGCTCCACAGGCCGTGGGCCGAGCGGCCACTCATGACCGCTCCCAACCGGTGAAAGATGCATCCGTCGCTAGCATATGCGCCGACTAGGAGCTCCCAGCACCAGGCCCTGACAAAACAATATCAATCTCCTCGGAGAAAATATGCCGCAGCAGCTAGCTCTCGCTCAGAGGGGGTTAGAAACCGCAGCGCGGGCTTCTGAGCCTCGAGAGAGAGCGCTGGATCTAGGGAGTGCAGGCGGAGAAAGGGCGAGCCGTCTCCAACCCATCCGCTAGATCCATGTGCGATCCCTGCGATCTGAATCGCCGCTGTGCCTCAGCAAATAGCGGGATTGAACCACGAGCTCACAAGCACGGACACACTCCTCGAAGCGTGCTTGGTGGGAGCAGAGCGTTCAGCGGGGAGAAGCACAATCAGCCCCTTATTTCCGAGAGCTGACTGCACGAGTCTTTTTTAATAATTTTATTGACTTAATGCTTGTGCGACTGTAAAACAGCTCCGCTCCACAGTAAAGCTGCTCATTGTAATATTAGGCATAATATGCTTGTGTAACTGATGCTTGTGCAACTGGCGAGCTCATCGACGCCCTCATCAACCTCCTCGGAGGAAGACAGGCGGAGCGTCGAGCCCTCTCACCGGGGAGAAAGAACCGCAGCAGAAAGGGCGAGCCGTCTCCAACCCATCCGCTAGATCCATGTGCGATCCCTGCGATCTGAATCGCCGCTGTGCCTCAGCAAATAGCGGGATTGAACCACGAGCTCACAAGCACGGACACACTCCTCGAAGCGTGCTTGGTGGGAGCAGAGCGTTCAGCGGGGAGAAGCACAATCAGCCCCTTATTTCCGAGAGCTGACTGCACGAGTCTTTTTTAATAATTTTATTGACTTAATGCTTGTGCGACTGTAAAACAGCTCCGCTCCACAGTAAAGCTGCTCATTGTAATATTAGGCATAATATGCTTGTGTAACTGATGCTTGTGCAACTGGCGAGCTCATCGACGCCCTCATCAACCTCCTCGGAGGAAGACAGGCAGAGCGTCGATCCCTCTCACCAGGGGGAAAGAACCGCAGCGCGGGCTTCCGAACCCCGAGAGTGGGCGCTGGATCTGGTGGTTAAGGAAGAAGATAGGGACTCGCCCGTCAACATTCCCTCCACCGGATCCATATGCGAAACCCATGAGCACAGCCGCTGCTCCGCCTCAGCGAAAGCGGGGCTGGCGCCGCAAGAAACGCCGGTGAAGACTCCATCCTCAAAGAGAGCCCTCGGAGAGCAAGCATATGCAGTGACAAACGCTCGCAATGCGGACAGTCAGCTGACTCTGCGTGTTTTACTCCCAAGCAGACAACACACAAACTGTGTGTATCCCCACCCGAAATGTAGCGCGGGCAGGGAAGAACACACAGCCTGAGATGCTGCTGGCTCTCGCCGTATGTTTGTCTACACTCGCATTGGTAAAATAAACAGTGATAATGGACAGACAACACCAAATAAGACTGACACACACAGAGCGCTTGCTGAATGACAGAAAGCTGACGCCGGTTTCACCGCACATGCTTTTATACTTCCTGGTCGCTACGTCACCCCGCCCGTGACGTCTCGCCCATCCATTGGACTGATTACATGTGATTCAGAGCGTGGTCACGCTAGAGGCATTCCCGTAGTGTTTCGACACAGCTCGAGTTCCTGAAGGGGAAACACTCTTAAACAGAGTCTAAGTCTTACACATACAGTGGAAATGTCTCCTGTGGACCCAAAAATTAATAATACATTCATGATAAAGTACAAAACTTCAGAAAATAATTTCCTTAACCAATGTTTTTTATAGTTTTGCGGTAAAACTATCTAAACAAGCACAACTGAAATATTAACACTTGTTTTCAAGAAATATATATTGAATTATATTGATTAAGAATTTTTTTTTTGCAGTATGGGCATATGATAAACCAACAATCTATTCAATAATTGTGAAAATATGTTATTGTATTTATGAAAATAAGAACATTTAAATGTAACCTATGCAATTTCTTATAAGGCTCGTTTATACCAGCTTTCATACCAAAAAAAAAGACCTATAGTCATACTAGGATGAATCAGCATGGAGGAGTTTATACACCTGTTCTCATTTAAATCTTGTTGTGAAGGTTTTGAATTTTCCATGCTGAAAAATCAGAAATGGTGTGAATTGGTCTTAAACTCAATGATAATTTTCATTTCTAAAAAATGCGAGAGACCGTATGTCACAAGGTAAGCTTGGTGACAGACAAGAAATCACCTGGACTTGATACACATGCACACATCATTATGCCGGCATTTACCATCTTTTAAATCATCATGGTGTTGTGTAATTGTTGTGCCTGTTTCAAATGAGTATGATACTATGTTGTTGTTGTTTTTTTTGTTGGCCGAAATTTTGTTCAATCAGTTATACTTTTTAAAGAATGTCACAAATATAGTTTAATTCACAGTCAGAATTACCTTTATTTCGGATGAGAATTTTACCCAAACCTTTTGTTTTGGCTGTTGGCCTTCCAGTCTCATGCTGTACCATCAAACAGACCATGTGGATCAAACTTGTGTTTATAGCATTAGCATGCCCCTTATTGGACTGAATCATTGGTAGTTTTGTTTGGGGGAAGGGGTAATAGCAGCTGAACGATTTTTACTTTTTTTTTCTTTTTCTTTTTTTTATGGTGTGTTTAAGTACCTATGGGTTTATGCAGATTGTTATTTCTGTGTATGTTTTATTATTTTCTTTTCTTCTGTGTATAATCTATTGTATGTATGGACCCTGTTTGTTCAATTGGTGCAGTCTGAAGGGGGAGCTAGCCCTTATAAATAAGGAGCTATAGAGCTTATCAAGACTTGTTTGTTGAAAACTAAAGGAGAGACCCTGTTGCAAATTGGACCAAAGTAGTTGGTGTAGCCTTTCTTTGCATATTGTTGCAGTTTTGTTTTGTACAGAGTTTGTTTGTAGTCCAGTATGTGTCCATGGAATTTGTCCCCACCTCGTGGTAATAAACCACCTTTTTGGGATTCACTAAACCTCTGACCAGCTTGATTGTAATGATTTCCTCTGACCACTGGGCCATCTCTTACACCATAGGATGCAAAAACTACGGGATGTTCTGGGGTGTCAGCGGTGTTAGACTCACTTGAGCCCTCCTCTGACACCATTCCAAGACCCTCTGCCTTATTCTGTCTCTCAAATGCATTCAGGTCCAGAACACTGTCAACAAACAAACCACCATATTAATATTATACATCTACAGTCTGCCAAATACCCATAGACAGCGCTGTAAAAGACGCTCTTTGTTGCAAATGTTGGTAAAGTTCAACATAATTATCAAAGAAATAACATCTTTTCAAAGTTAACAATAAAGTAAAAGAAAGTGGCGGCCATGTACCTGCAGGTTTGCATGAGAGCCTGTAGGCTGAGGAAGAAGCCCACATCTTTCTTGTCTTTCAGGTAGTCCAACATCCTCTGTCACAAGACATCAAGACAGTTTTGTCAATATTGTATCGAGTTAATCTGTTCCTGCGATCATTTCTGAAAACAACCAGGTCTTAAGCTTAGCATGGCAACTTCATTTATGAAATTACACAGGTACATTATTTGTAGAGAGAGTGCTATTAGCTGACCTGCTGAACATCACTGTTGCCACCATTGAGGATGGAGATGCCAAGTTTGAGAGTAGAGGAAACCATGGCTCCCGTCTCACCTAAAACAACATGTTACAAGAGGCAGAATTTTATTTGACCAATGCTTGGGGCCAATAAGATTTTTTTGTTTTTGAAAAAAAGTCCCTTATGCTTACAAAGGCTGCATTTATTTGATCAAAACTACAGTAAAACCACTAATATTGTTAAATGCTATTACAATTTAAAATAACAGTTTGATTTGAATGTATTTTAAAATGTAATTTATTCCAGTAAAGGAAAAAGCTGAATCCATAAATCCAGTCTTCAGTGTCACATGATCCTTCAGAAACCATTCTAATGTGCTGTTTTGATGCATAAGAAATATTTCTTATTACTATTATTGTTGAAAACAGCTGTGCTGCTTAATATTTTTGTGGAAACTGTGAAGATTTTTTTCAGGATTCTTTGACGAATAGAAATGTCAAAAGAACAGCATTTATTTGAAATAGAATAGTTACTAAAAATAGTTAAAATAGTGAAAACTAAAAATAGTTACTTTCTGTTATAATTCAAATGCACGTGTTCGTGAGTGATTGTGTGTGAACCTTTGCAAGCACTGATCATCTGCAGAACCATTTCAGCCGCTTCGCGGTCATGCAGACGGGACTGCTGGTAAAGAAGCCTCTGCTTTTCCATTTCTTTCTCCTGTTAGACGGAAACAAACAGTCCAGTCAGAATGATGCCCAGTTTTAAATAGCCCTGCCCCACGACCATCCAACACACACGCACACACTCGCTCATACACCAAACACAACTGTCCTGATTATGACATTTTTTGCATTTTTCTATACATATAGTGTACACTGTATATATATATATATATATATATATATTATATTATACAAACTAGATCTTATATATGACAAGAAGGATGATTCAATTTTATCTAGTAAAGTTTAAAAAAGGTTTATCTAGTAAAGTTTAAAAATAGCCATTTTTGAGTATCTATTTTTGTTGTCTCCCTGAATACCTGAGAAAAAGAGGTGAACTGACTGTTTTTATACCAGTTTTTACTTCTAAATTAATCTTAATTTACTTCTTATGTTTGTTTTTCTTCATTCATCTACATACGCACATCTTACACACTCTTTCTCATCCAAAACACAAGTGTTATTAGTCGTGTGTCAGTTATTGGAGCTGTTCACGTTTGCTGACTGGCACAAACGTTAGACTACAGCAAGCAGACCTGCTCTCCCTGAACAGTGAGGCACATCTGTATGATAATACTGGCTCTTCCCTCGGTTTTAACTGCATTATACAGCTGGGTGCTGTACTTTCTTACAAACCCTCACACCTCGACTGCTCTATCAGCTCACAGCAGCTTATTACATAAGTATTACATAAGACATTACAGAGTATTATATAAACAGGTATTTTCAATTTATAATTAAAAGTAAATAGAAAACTAATATTTAAAATTAAAATGAATATTCCTGCAAAACTGTAACAGATGAAACTTTGTACAATTATCAAACATACACTACCATTCAAACTTTTGGTTCAGCAACATTTTTTACATTTTAGAATTGTTGAAGGAAGTCCCATATGATCACCAAGGCTGCATTTATTAAAATACAGTAAAAACCTAATATTGTCTAATATTATTACAATTTAAATTGACTGTTTTCTTTTTGAATAGATGTAATTTAAAAATGTAATTCAATATTGAGTGTCACATGATCCTTCCTACAATTGCTTAGTTGCCATTATCAATGTTGAAAAAAGTTGTGCTGCTCAATGTGCTGCTAAATATTTTTGTGGAAACTGTGATTTATTCATTTTTTTCAGGATTCTATGATGAATAGAAAGTTCAGAAGAACAGCATTTAATTGAAATACAAATCTTCTTAACACTGTAAATGTCTTTACAGGTCGATTAATTTAAAGTGTATAAAATAGCTGAATAAAAGTATTATTTATTTAGTGTTAGGCAACGATTAATCGCGATTAATCGCATCCAAAATAAACGTTTTTGTTTACATAATATATGTGTGTACTGTGTATATTTATTATATACATGCATGTGCATACATAATAAATATACACAGTGCACACACATATACTATGTAAACAAAAACTTTTATTTTGGATGCGAATAATCGCGATTAATCATTGCCCAGCACTATTTATTTATTATTTTTCATTTACCGACTCCAAACTTTTGAACGGTAGAGTATAAAAGATTTATTTTAATTTTAAAACTGCCCTAGTGAAAACCAAAACTAAAAGCATTTGAGTACACTGCAGTATTGGCTACTTTTTAGAAGTTATTGTATTGAGAATACTTGTCTGAGATTATTCATGTTATTAATTTTCAGTGATTTATAGACTACTTCGGATATTGCATTGTATGTAGCATATCGTTTGGGTATATTCACAACAATAATATATTTCACAATAAATGGAAGAAACTGTTCTCTATAGAGTTGAACATTTAGTGAAGTGACCCATTTGAAATTTGGGTGTGATGATACCCTGTTGACAAAAAGGATTATACAAGTACATACAATGCATCAAGCGGGCTGATTTTTAAGCTGAACCCACCCCTAAAAGTACTCAAGCATCCCGACCCCAGCATGAAGCCCCACCCACTCCCACCCCGCCCTGAGAGCCAGGCCATGTCCTACAAAATGTGTGACTTAATACTCTATTGATAATCTTTGTAATTAATTGCATGTGTGTTTTTACCTGTTGTTTTAGATATGTCAAATATGTCAAGTGTGTTCTTTCTAAATGTGTTTGTGTGTGTGTGTGTGTGTGTCTGTGCAGGCTTTTACTATAGTCTTTGGTAAATACAGAGAAAAAGACTTCTTTAAATTCGAAACAAAGAATTGGAGACACACTTTTGGAGACACACAATGTTATCACATACAAGCCTGATCTGAATCCAGAAAATTCTTCAGCCTTCATAAAACCTTCACCACCCACACACACACATTCTATAATACTCATATTACAATTATGCAGTGTTCATGCCAAGTCATAATTATTATGATTAACAGATGACAACCTAGACATTTATCCTACTTAGAATTATGTGTTTCTGTTACAACACTATTAAGGCCAAAATGAATCTGTGTAATTTGATTAACCAATGGATATTATGTCTTACATGTTTATTTTCAAATTATTCTTGTATTATTTAGATATTAACAATAGTCAATTATAGTAATTATTAAACATAAATATTATTAAAAACTACATTTTATGGTTGAAGCCATTTTATGCCTGAGCATTTCAAATGCATTCGGAATGGAAAGCGTAACTATTTTTTGAGGTGGCGATTTTATATGAATTCATATGATGTGGATCATACGAAAACATAAGACTTTTGAAAAAAAAAAAAGCAAGCATGAGGGTCCACTCCTGACCGCACCCTAAACATAACCCCTAGTGAAGCGCAAGCAGATTGTACGAAAACGTCTCGGTTACGTATGGTAACCCTCGTTCCCTGAAGGAGGAAACGGAGACGTCACGTCGGATGACAGACGAATTGGGATCTCGCTTAGAGAGACCAATCTACTTCAAGTGTAAACTAAACAAGCCAATGCACATTGGCATGCGATTATTGCATCCAGCTGCCGCTGATCACAGCGTGAGTATAAGTAGGCTGCAGATGCAGCGCATATTCAGGTTTTCGCTGAGGAGCCGAGCCGGTATCCAGGGACCAGACATGAAGTTTCCAGAGCGTCTGTGCAAGAAGGCTCACTGGGGGAAACGCATATTTGCGAAGGCCCCGCAACCAGGTGTGTGCCAGTGCGTCTGTGCCGAGTGTTCCCTCGGTCAGGGAGAAGAACAACTGGCAGTGAGAGGTTTCTGGAGCGGCAAACAGGTCTACCTGAGGTCTTACATATGGAACTCAGCCTTCTACCGGTTCTCGAGGATTCAACGAGTGAAGGCCTGGCGCCGGACGCTTCGCCACATCTGGCTGCCGAGGGGACGGAGGAGCTCAACAGGGTCTACTATATGGACTCTCTGGAGTGGTTTTAGCAAGCCGACCTGAAGCCGGGGCCTCTCAGTGCTTCTACCCGTTTGAGGTGAGAACACAGGAGGATACGGCTCCACACGAAGGCTATAGAATCTAGCGAACGTGTTAGGGGTCGCCCAGCCCGCAGCTCTACAGATATCTGCCAGCGAGGCACCACGAGCCAGCGCCCAGGAGGATGCAACACTTCTAGTTGAATGAGTAACAATGAAGTAAGGGCTGTAAAACCCTGTCCTCATATTGGCTGGAGGAACCAGCTCTATCGCGTCCTTCGCCAGCAGAACTGCGATCTCTGCACGCAAGACAGGGGCATCTGCTGCTTTCACTGAAGTAAAGTGGACGTCCCAGAACTTGGGAGGGCGCCGGGTGAACTGAATTGCATAGCCGAGCCTGACGGTTCGAAAGAGCCATCGAGACGGGCTGGGTAGCTCTAGCCAGTCTCCCAGACACCGCGTGAGTGGCATCAACGGAACTACAGGCGTACCCGCAGTGGGGCAGAGTGGAAGAACTCAGGGACCCGGCCTGGGCGTCTCGTAGCCGGTCCGAGGCGGGGTCTGGGTGTGTGTAACACTGACCTGCGTTTGAGCAGAGGGTGTGTGGGTAGTCCGTTGGTTCGTCCTCCCGATCAGCCCACTGCTGCTCACTGGCGAGAGAGGAGGGTGAGTGTGATACGGCACTGGATCGTCCACAACCCCCCGTCCCCTCTGGGGACCCAGAGATAGAGGAATTTGCTCTTCTGTCGAGTATTTGAGTACCACCGACCGAGAGGTCAGTGGCGGAAAAAAAGGAAACAAAAGATTCTCCGCCTGGCCCTCCTCCGGGGGAGGGAGTGGTGCGTTCACCATCTCCCGAAGAGCAGGTCCCTCCATCTGTGTCCCCCGTCTCAGGGCCTCTTGTTCTTTCGCTTACCACCAGGTTTGGCGGGGGCCTGGACGGGTGGGGCGGCTGCCCTGCGACCGGCTCCCCGGCC
>NW_015505546.1:287262-312795 GCF_001515645.1 Sinocyclocheilus grahami
TGGAGGCAGCAGCTGCACGCCGGGGCAGGATGTACCTGATGGCCTCAGTCTGCTTTTGGGCAGCGGAGAACTGCTGGGCAAAGTTCTCCACCGTGTCGCCAAAAAGGCCGGTCTGGGACACGGGGGCGTTCAAGAACTGTGTCTTGGCCGTCTCACCCTCCGTCTGGCTCACCCTCCGATGCTGCAATCGACATCCGATCGTCGGGGGGAGCCTCGGAAGAAACAGGTGGTACCCCCCGGGAGGGTCCAGCCTGCTCTTTCGAGAGCTCCACTGATTTCGAAGTGCCGGCGGGATGGGGAGTCCCTGGAGGGGAATTCCTCACCGTAACCGTAAGACCAGTCCGGCCACTGACAGAAACAGGGCAGGTAACGGAGTCTGGTCCGCAACTCCGAGACGGTCATACTCCTGCAATGGGAGCATGACTCATCCACGAAAGCCACCTCAGCGTGCTTCATGCCCAGACACGAGAGGCAGCGATCGTGACCATCACCCGGCGCCAGGTAACGACCGCACCCAGAAACACACGGATGGTAAGACATCTTTAAAAAGACGTTCCACCCGTGAAGCTCTTTTAGACAGAAATTGCTCTTTTAGTGTGCTGAAGCGCACAGGGGAGATGGCCGTCGGCAGCTGGATGCAATGATCACATGCCAATGTGCATTGGCTCGTTTAGTTTACACTCGAAGTAGATTGGTCTCTCTAAGCGAGATCCCAATTCGTCGGTCATTCGACGTGACGTTGAGAGTGACCGACTGAAAGGGAACTTATTCATACTTATTAGCCATACTAATTCATACTAATTAGCCACCAATTCAACATAATGCAAAATAGTTACACATGAAGCGCACAGGGGAGATGGCCGTCTGCAACATACACAGGGGGTAGTGCAGCCTGATGTGTGCAACCCATTCGACACGGGAAACCACCACCGCTGAAGCGCCGTACCACCAGCACGAGAGCCCTCGAAGAGCGTGCTTGACTCGACTGTAGTCTTTACTTTTAGCAGAAGGTCAGAAGCAGAACGATAGAACCGCTTGGCTCCTCAGCGAAAAGCTGAATATGCGCTGCATCTGCTGCCTACTTATACTCACGCTGTGATCAGCGGCAGCTGGATGCAATGATCGCATGCCAATGTGCATTGGCTCGTTTAGTTTACACTCGAAGTAGATTGGTCTCTCTAAGCGAGATCCCAATTCGTCGGTCATCCGACGTGACGTCGAGAGTGACCGACTGAAAGGGAACTTATTCATACTAATTAGCCATATTAATTCATACTAATTAGCCACCAATTCAACATAATGCAAAATAGTTACAACCTGCTATGAGACTGTGTTGCCGTTACCACATGATGTTGGTGGTAGAAGGTGTTGGAAGTTACACCACTCTAAAAATTAAAACACGCAAACTTACGGGTGATATTAGCATGTCGCTAAGCTAACAACACAATATTGTAATCTGCATAATATGCATACCACATTCAAATACTATAATAGTCTGAAATTGTTTATAAGATGGAGATATTCTTTTATTTTTCTAGTAGTGTATAAAACAAGTATATTTAACATTTCTCTCAAATTCTTTTTTACTGAAACTGGGAATTCTGGGACTGCCTTTTCCATATATCTTACCTTTATTTTGCAATGAGGAAGTAAGCAATTTTCTGTGTGAAACTTCCATTTCAGCTAAAAATAACTGGAAGCATCTGACACTGGAAGCCTTGCACATTCAAGTTACAAATGTTTTACATTTAAAAAAGGTGGATAATTATACTGTCTATTCTTTGGAACAGACTATATATCAAGAACATACCTTAATGATTCCTTAAAATCCTGCAGAGGTTGCCAGCTCTAAAGGTTATGTAATGGAGCAAATGAAACTCCCTAAACCTGAATTTTTGTGGCCAGGTGAGAAGGTGAAGACATATTTTCTGAATTTAAATCATATCAGGAAGGACGAAAATTCAAAGTCTTTCGGGTTAGTAGGTCAGTAAAGCTGTGAGATACAAAAGATGCAGACAGAATGGAAAACTACAGGCGACTGCCTACAAACTCAGAGAAGAAGGGGTTCTGGAGAGGTGGGACTGGTAATGTATTAGGTAGGGTGACCATACGTGCCATTTTCCCAGGACGCGTCCTGGCCAGGATTTCTATATTGCCTAAAATATCTAGGTTTTGGCTTTGTTTGCGTGTGCAGACCGATCTGTGACATCAAAATACCATACAGACGCTTCCTTATGCTTTCAAAATGCTCTCGAGGTACTTTGATGTCACTGATCGGTCTGCACACGCAAACAAAGCCAAAACCTAGATATTTTAGGCAGTATAGAAATCCTGGCCAGGATGCGTCCTGGGAAAATGGCACGTATGGTCACTCTAGTATTAGGAGACCAATTAAGGCGTTTGTTGAGTGTGTGTATGAGTGCGTACTTAACTCTCACACACAAACACACACTCCATAAATCATCAAAAGCGCTAATAGTACAGTACTCTAAATACCCTGAGAAAACAACAATGCAGTTTTGAGGGCAGTGTCAGCCTGTTTTGCAAATATTTTGCATTATTGGTCTGCCAGCTGGGGGAAAAGTGCTAGAAAAACTATTCACACCTCTACTAGCTTCCTTTTTTATTGCTGCCGGTCTACAAATGAAGCCAAATTGGTTAAAACTGTGATGTGTTCAACATGTTTTTTTCTGTTTTTTGTTTGTTTCATCTGTTTTGTGTGCAGCCATCTCTCTGCACTCGCTCAAGTCATGCAATAAACACAAAGATACGCTGTTAAAGAGACAAAGACTCAGAATCCAGCAAAGGAGTGCACAGATCAGTCCACAACAGATATAAAGAGAAAAGAGAAAAGAGAAGGAGAGACAGAGAAAGAGAAGAGCTGGAAGGATGAGAGACATCGAGTGTGCGGGGTGCAGTGGTTCTGGACGTGCGTGGCAGGAGCTGTAGCTGTAGCTGTTGGCTCCGCTGACTCCCATGGCCCCAGCCCCAGGCCTCCCCAATACCATCTCTGTCTGTCGCACCTCAAAGGATGGCTCCTCGCCCCCCTCCTCTCTCCCTTCGTCCTCCTCACCAATGTGGCAGCTCTGAACAGAGAGATATGTAAGGTTAGCAGCTCTCATTACATCTATAAACGAAAAGTTTTCAAAGTTTCAAATTCAGAAGTTTATGACTTACTTTTGCCATAATATCAGCGTATGACATATACAGATGATCCACTTCAAGTTTACTGCGGTGTGGATGAAACAAATATCAGACAAATATCAGAAATATGATCAGTTTGACTGCACTGACACTATCGGATGAGATCAAAGCATTGATTTTTTTTAATGAATTGAGCTGGATAATGATGTCAAAATGAATGAACTTTGCAACATTGACTGTCATCAAACTGAACTGAATCAACATTGTAATTACTTGAGCTGAACAATAATACTATTGCCTTGATGCTTTATAGATTAAATGAATTTAATATTTGATGAACTTAACAGTATTGAACTAGTTTCAGCTCTTACCTCTTACTCTTCAGCTCATTGATCTAATTTTGATCTGAATTCTTTCATAATTGACGAACTTTGCAACAGTGTCATTAAACTTAACTGAATCAACTTTGAACTAATTTGATCTGAATATTTGCAACTGTCTTCGGTACAGCTGCTTTACAGCTGAAATTAAAGTAATTTCATAACTGATCAATTTTGAAACACTGTTAATTTCTTGTTTATTTCTGTGATGCTGCTTTGAAACAATTAATATTATATATAGTGCAGTCAAATGATTAATCGCATCCAAAATAAATGTTTTTGTTTGCATAATATATGTGTGTTTTCTGAGTATATTTATTATGTATACATAAATTACACAAAGTATATATTTAAAAAATATTTACATGTATTTACATGTCTATATTTATATTGCTATTATTTATTTTATAAATAAATATATATAATATATAAATATAACCTATTTTTCTGAAATATATACATGCATGTGTGTGTATTTATATATACATAATAAATATACACAGCACACATACATACATTATGTAAACAAAAACTTTTATTTTGGATGCGATTAATCACGATTAATCGTTTGACAGCAGCACTAATAAAGTGCTATATAAATAATTGAGATTTTACTTAAGAAGGAATACTATGTCAAGACATCACACTCACCAAACCACAGAGCGATTTGCTTACGTTTTCTCAGTGAGAGCAGTGCGGCTAAAGTGAAGGATGAGCTGATGAAGGGGGTCTGGTTTCGATTCGGTTTCTTCCTCTTCTTCTTCTTCCTGCTCCATCGCTTTCTGCAAAAAACAACACTATGAACAAACTGCCCTCAACCGGGTGTAAGCAGGGAGCGTAAACAGATATGAAGACTTACTGATAAGTCATCTATCATCTTATCTTCAAACGAGTCACCCTCATTTTCAATCCAATTGTGCTTGTAACCATCAAGGAACATATTAGATGCCCGGTGCCTGAAATAAAAGGAAAAATAAGTCTGTGCATACCACTTTACTCCTGGACACCATTAAAGGAAGGTTATGCGTGTCTTACTTGGGGATGTTGTACAGTGGTGTCATTCTGAAGCAGGCCACCACCGCCCTACGACGCTGTTTGGACAGAAGCTTGTGCCAAACCATCTTCTTGGACTTGAATGGATGCTCGGTCTAAAGGAAAACAAAGAGGAAGAAGAAATGGCTCATCACTGAGGAAAAAGAGTGTGTAACATCATGTATACATGCAAACAGGCCTCACCAGCTCAATGTGGAAGAGAACAGCCGAAACTTCCTGAACTCTCTTCACAACCTTCTCCGGTGCATCTGCGTCTTCGGCTTTACCTGAGGTCTCTTTATACAGAGCCATCTGCCAGCGCATAGACGGGTCCTCAACCTACAGACAGACAGAGATGTGTACACACAGACACTTATTGTGATGGAGAGACCTTAAAAGTTGTCTTCCATCACTGTTTTTATTGTGTTCTTATTGTTTCTGGTTCATTGTTATAATATTTATGGGGTGAAATTCTAGTTTCTAGTTCTAATTCTAACAATTCTAGTTTTATTAATAATCTTTATTTTAAGCATATTTTAAACATATTTTAATGTTTAAACATATTTTAATATGTTAAACATATTTATTTGCACGTTAATCACACTTATATGTGACCTTGGACCACAAAACCATAAGTCATAAGTCGCACAGGTATATTTGTAGCAATAGCCAACAATATGTCTGTATGGGTCACTGAATGGGTCAAAATTATCAATTTTTCTTTTATGCCAAAAATCATTAGGACATTTAGTAAAGATCATGTTCCATGAAGATATGTTGTAAATTTCTTACCATAAATATATAAAAAATGTATTATCATTAGTAACATGCGTTGCTAAGGACTTCATTTAGACAACTTTAAAGGCGATTTTCTCAATATTTAGATTTTTTTATTTTTTTGCACCCTCAGATTCCAGATTTTCAAATAGTTGTATCTCGGCTAAATATTGTCCTATCCTAACCATACAGCTTTCAGACGATGTATAAATCTCAATTTCAAAAAAGTGACCCTTATGACTGGTTTTGTGGTCCAGGGTCACATATTATACTTTAGATGTTTTCTTAACTTGGCTGTGTCTATACTTACCTTTCCCTGTAGATGCAGGTTATTCTGCAGAAACTCCCTCACTTCTTCATCTGTGTCTTTCTGTAACATTCAAATGACCAACGAGTCAAAAAATTTATACTACTCAGCGCACACTATCTTTCAAAGGTTTGGGGTAAGTAAGATTGTTTTTTAAAGAAATACTTTTTAAAATTGTTATTATTATTATTTAGCAAAGATGCATTAAATTGATCAAAAGTGACAGTAAAGAAATTTATAATGAAAAATTTCTTTTTCAAATAAATGCTGTTCTTTTAAACTTTTTATTCATCAAAGGATGTTCAAAAAAATCATGGTTTCCACAAAAAAATATTAAGGAGCACAAGTGTTTTCAACATTGATAATAAATGTTGGTAACACTTTATTTTAGGGTCTCTTAACTAGTTGCTTATTACATTTACACTTAGTCATTTGGCAGACGCTTTTATCCAAAGCGACTTACAAATGAGGACAATGGAAGCAATCAAAATCAACAAAAGAGCAATGATATGCAAGTGCTATAACAAGTCTCAGTTAGCTTAACGCAGTACATGCAGCAAGGTTTTTTTTTTTAAATCATATAATAAATAAAAAGAAAACAGATAGAATAGAAAAAGAATAGAGCAAGCTACTGTTAAAGGCCTTTTTTGCTTTTGTTAATCAGAAGAAGTCAGAATTATAATTGTATAATAAATAAAAAGAAAACAAATAGATAGAATGCAAAAAGATTAGAGAAGCAAGTGTTATTATTTTTTTTTTTAAGAAAACAAGCAGCTAGTAAATAAATAGAGTGCAAGTCTAAAGGGGGCAAGTTTTTTTTACATTTTTTTATAAAGAATAGAATTAGAATAGAGAGCGCTAGAGTTAGAGGGTCAAATAAAGATGGAAGAGATGTGCTTTTAGCCGATTCTTGAAGATGGCTAAGGACTCAGCTGCTCGGACTGAGTTGGGCAGGATATTCCACCAGGAGGGAACATTTAATGTAAAAGTCTGAGAAAGTGATTTTGTGATTGTGATTTTATTAGCATGCATATTACTAGAATATTAGCCATTTATTAGTACTAATCAGGCACGTATTAATGCCTTAATCTACATGACCTTATTCTACATCCCTAATCCTACCCAATACCTAAATTTAACAACTACCTTACTAATTATTAAGAAGCAGCAAATTAGGAATTTCTTGAGGGAAAAGTCGTAGTTAATAGTGAATAAGTGTTCCCTATTCTAAAGTGTTACCTAAATGTTTCTTGAGCACAAAATCAGCATATATGAATGATTTCTGAAGGAATCATGTGACACTGAAGTAATAACTGCTGAAAATTCAGCTTTACCTTCACAAGTATAAAATACGTTTAAAAATATATAATTTTGCATTGTAATAACATTACACAATATTACTGTTTTACTGTATTTTTGATAAATGCAGCCTTGCGGCATTGTTTCAAAAATATGAACAAATCCCCTAATCCTACCCAATACCTAAATTTAACAACTACCTTACTAATTATTAAGAAGCAGCAAATTAGGAATTTCTTGAGGGAAAAGTCGTAGTTAATAGTGAATAAGTGTTCCCTATTCTAAAGTGTTACCTAAATGTTTCTTGAGCACAAAATCAGCATATATGAATGATTTCTGAAGGAATCATGTGACACTGAAGTAATAACTGCTGAAAATTCAGCTTTACCTTCACAAGTATAAAATACGTTTAAAAATATATAATTTTGCATTGTAATAACATTACACAATATTACTGTTTTACTGTATTTTTGATAAATGCAGCCTTGCGGCATTGTTTCAAAAATATGAACAAATCTTACTGACCCCAAACTTTTGAACGGTAGTATAAGAGTTTTTTGTTGTGTTGTTTAGCAGTAAATCAGCCATCCTAATCAAAATATATGGCTAAGCATGTGGCTAAGTACCAGAGAGTAGCGGATCTTGGCCAGGTTTATGAGCTCTTGGTCTGCAGGAGAGCACATGTTGAGACCAATGGGGAGCAGTTTCTTCAGGGCCGCTACAATCAGCGAGGTCTGAACGGAATAACGGTCCCCGCGGCGCTTCTTCTTAGACCGCTCAACATCTGAGCCTCCACCCTATAAAAACTCTGAAGAGTTAGACTGACACAAGGATGCTCTTACCCAGAAAGACAGGTTTGGCCCACAAACAGACTGTTTTGGGAAAAGAATATGGATTTGTTTTAGGAAAGACTGATTTCATTGGCAAAAAGTCTTTAAAGGGATGCTTTCTAAGTGAATAATGTGAATACAGAAACAATTCTCTGTAAACATCTACCTTCTGTCTTGCTTTCTGAATAGTTGATGATTAGCTACATCTTTTACATTGTTAAATAATGTGTTAATGGTGGCTACCTTCTATGTTTTGCAGATTAACAAGGAAATGGGGAAATTCAACAAAATAGCATTGAGGGAAAATAACAACATGCTTTAAGGGCATGTTTTATCAGTCAGTTTATTAGGAAATGTTAGAGCTAAACATACAGCGGTCTCATTGTTAGTAGTGTAAGTTTGCCAACCCTTCAGCACAGCACACTTAAAAACAACACTAGGCTTTGGGGCCGCTCCAAACCTAACACACACTCTCTAAATCTGTGCCTGTAAGACGTCATTAATGACTGTTGCCTTCTACAACAAGAGCTCCCTCTGGCCTTTCAGCATGAGATGAGATGCAAGACAAAAGCAAAATGAAGATAAGAAAACACTAGACAAGACAAGACATGAAATGAGAAGAGAAGAGAAGAGAGGAGACTAGGCAAGATGAGAAGAGACAGGAAAAGACAAGAGGAGAAGAGAGATGAGACAAGGGCTGCACAGTTTGGGGGGAAATAAATCATATTGTGATTTTTTTTTTTATAAAACAAAAATTGTGATTGTGATTTAAAATGTGATTTCTTTTAAAAGAGCTCTAGGTTTGCTGAGCGTGTTTGTATGGCTGCAAAATAAAGTGCTGCAGCTGTGACGTTAAGACCCCGAAGCAGGGCTGCCAAATTGGAATGACGATTTCCAGCCCAAAAGCTCAGAAAAACCTGCCCAAAATTTTAACTGTCAAAATAATGTTATGGAATATGTAAATCAAGGTTGATAAGGGCCATTTGAACTGAATATACAGTCACTACATTCAAAATCAGATACGCTATAACTTATCACGCTAAAATCTTGTTTAGCCTACGCAATTTATATGATTGAAAACCACCAAACTGACCCCAAACCAGCCAAAATTTTGTCCACCCGCCCAAGCCAATTTTTGCCCGCATAATCAAATTCAAAACCACCCTATTGGGAGGGAACCCGCCCAATCTGGCAACACTGCCCCGAAGACTAATTCGTCACTGGTTCCCTCAAGTTTCTCCATTGGGTTTTTTATGGGGTTTTTCAATTCATGAGTAAAATAAGGTCAGTGGTGATACTTTGACATTTTGCACACACACATACTGAATTTTAAAGCAGTTATTTATTTGAAAAAAACACACAAGTACGTTCATTGTGTGAGTGTGTGCAATTTACAATATGTTAACCACAGACCTTATTTTAATCATGAACTGAAAAATCCCATTATAAGAACCCAAATCTCGAGGAAACCAGTGACGAATTAGTCTTCCGGGTTTTGACGTCATTGCTGCAGCACTCTATTTGTACAAAAATGTGGTAATTATATATCAATTAAAGTTTGACCGTTAATTGGTTTTACCAATATTTTCCCTGATATTGAAGCATTTTTCCATTATTGGATATCGGATTTGTAATGCCGGATTTACCAATATATGGCACTTATTATACGGTGGGCTTTAGGAATTGCGTGCGAGACTGCCATTACGGCACTGCATGTTGAAGAGACAAGTCAAACAACGGCGTTTACAGGTAAAGTAACTTGTTACAGGTTATCGGTCACATAAACTTGCAAATAATCGGTACTATCGGTCGATCTCTAATGTCAATATAACTTGAAAAAATAATAAGTATAAATGAGTAATTATTATTTTATTTTACAGTACAACTGTAAAATTAAAACACTAATATTTGTATCTTATTTTCTTCATTTCCAGACTAAGCTTTTATTTGGAAAACTACGAGGTTAAAGCTTCTCCTTTATAAACGCTTCTCATTAAAATGTTTGGCATGTGTTGCGTTTTTAAATGCACATTATAAGTGAAACTCACAGCACATGCAGAGATGAAGATTGTGAGAAGCAGATACGAAAAACACCGGATCATGAGCTGCTTGTGTGTAAATGAACACAGTGCCACGCTTCACTCTGAAACACGCAGTGCTTTTGTTTATTTTAATAAACCGCAGCCTTTGCGATTTCATAATCGCATTTGATAATCGCCATTTTCATCTTTCAGCCCTAGATAAGAGCAGATGAGACAAGCCAAGAGAAGAAAACAAGAAAGGAGAAGAGATGAGAGGGGAAGAGACATGAGAAAAGAAGAGGTGAGAAGAGACTAAACTATATGAGAAGAGATATCAGTAGGGATGAGACCAGAAGAGATGAGAGGAATATATTACGTCTGAATGTATTAGGCAGAGAGGGGCACCCATGGTGAGGAGATAACAGATGGTGCTACAGTAATGGCGTCTCACAGCACAGAGGAGGAGGTGGTCTCCTGCAAAGTGAGTAGTATCATTGTGCTAGTTAACACCTAACAGAGACAAACTTTTTAGGGAAGTGAGCAAGTGAGTTGGGATTGGGTAACATGTCAATTATTAACTTGTCAACAGAATGGACACAAAAGTCACATTAACTGGAATGAATTAAACAAAGGAAGGGAAATATTAAATGAGAGATGTAATGAGAACTGTTCCCTTTATAGGAAAAGCCATGTTCCCTCCCTACATTACCAATGTGCTCATTGGTAATGTGAAGATTCTGTGAAGATTAAGTGATGGGTAATGGTTTGATTTTGATAATGAATATTTTTGCTCCTAGAGAGCATCACCACCAGAGCTTGTGGGGAAAAACAGTAAGATCAAACATTAACATCAAACTACACTAAAATAAAGAAAAGGAATCAGTCTGCAAGAACTTGCAGCAGTCAAAATCCATCAGAGGCACATCAATCAAAATCACTGTCAGGACGATGGAACTCAGATCCAGCGAGAGTTCAAGATCCAGCGGAAAGTGCCATGATCCTGAGACTAAAGTCTATGGCTGAGGGCTTTCATCAAACAAGGTACCAGCATACCTCACACACACTGGCATTGAATGAGGGTATGGTCTTCTGGTTGTTGTGAATATATGTGAGTGTTTGCCAGTGTGTGTGGGAGTTTGATGAAAAGCCCTGCTTGTGCGCCATGCGATCAGCACAGTTCTTTTTTTTATCATGCAGAAACACAGTCTGACCTCTCCGTCTCCGGCCTACACACCCCGATTCCACAGCGAGACAGGACACAGAGAGAGACAGCACTGTTAAAACTTACACCCTCACAGACAGGAAAAACATCAATGGATCTATAAACCCACTGTGAGAGTAGAAACAGTGTCTGTCCTGAAGAGGACACAAGGTCAGCAGTCATCTGAAGAAATGGACTTTTAACAAATCTAACAAATTTAATTTAAATATTTCTAAACATCAATTATTAACTAACAATTTGATATGATTGAGAAGGTACATAAAATAACACAACTTTTAAATTTACACTCAAATGTCAATTTTGTGCAGCAGTAAGTGGACAAACCCACCTTGCTCATCTTGCTTTTGCTGTCAGCAGTGAGGAAGGACATGTTGTTGATCTCATTCATCACCACAAAATTCTGCTCCTCACGCTTGAAATTCTGCAAATAATAATAAAAGAGTTATTAGAAAAGTGGAAGGGAGAATAGACAAGAACAGACAAAAAGAGAAAAGAGAAGTGACAAGACAAGAAACAAGAATAAAAAGAGATTAGAAAAGATGAGAAGAGACAAGATGAGATAAGACAAGAAGTTAAAGACATGTTGGAGGAGACAAGAAGACAAAGAGACAAGAAGAAACTAGACATGAGACAGGACAATGGGATTTTAATTATAGAAAGGGAAAAAACAGACTTACGTGAGATTTGGACCAGAAGATGAAGACTTCTCCAACCATCCTGAAGAGGTCCTCAGCATCAGGGTCAGGACAGGTCAACCACCTCGCCCTTTAAACGACAAAGAACCAAATCAGAGAAGACTTCTCTAGAATGACTTTAGTCTTTAGGGTCATTCACAACAAGGACGATAACTATAACAATAACTATAAAGTTTTAATAATAGTTCTAACTCTGTGAGAATAGGGAAGTACACACCACAGCTATAACAATAACGACACAAAGCAACAATATTATTTGAATAACTTTAAGAATTTTTTTTCCCGAATAGCGTTCTAAATAATGATCATTTGGCTCCATAAGACCTCAATACATTACCATGAACTGCAGGTATCAATTTTGTATTGCCTGCTTTTTTTTTGTTTTAGCCGTTGACTTGCATTTTATGAATCACCATGGACCATTGTTTCAGCTAAATCTTCTGTTCTACTTAAGAAAAATAAATCACCTACATCTTGGATTTCCTGAGGGTGAGTAAATCTATTTTTGGGTGAACTATCCCTTAATGTATTTCAAGCAGCAGACTACATAACTGTAGGATTATGTAGGATTATTATACCTTATAATAAACAGAACTTTATTGTCTGTTGCTTTGTATGCTAATCTAGTTATTGTTTTAGGTGTCAAAAGACCTTTACTCCTGCAAAGGCTTCAAAGTGTCTAAAAAACTAAAATAAAGCCTAAAACAGTAGGGCTGCCCTCGACTAAGGATTTTTCTGGTCGACTAGTAGTCGTTCATTTTAAAGGGGTCATATGATGTTGCTAAAAATAACATTATTTGGTGTATTTGGTGTGATGAAATGTGTTTATGTGGTTTATGGTTTAAAAAAACACATTATTTTCCACATACTGTACATTGTTTCTCCTCTATGCTCCGCCTTTCTGAAACGCGTCGATTTTTACAAAGCTCATCGGTCTGAAAAGCGAGGTGTGCTCTGACTGGCCAGCTATCCAGTGCATTGTGATTGGCCGAGTACCTCAAGCATGTGACGGAAATGTTACGCCCCTTACCATACTGTGATGCCCTGTCGGGCCGGAGCGACGAGACAAAAACATTAAAACCCATTATAAACAAGGCATTTGTTGCATCCAGTGGGGACATAATTACGGATTATAATGACTTATACTGTCTTTTTACTCGTTGCATTATTCACTGATAAACAAGTGCTTTCTCGTCATCTCCACGGTAGTGGATGCACCTATATGCATGTTTCACATGGATTATTACATAATCTGATAATATTTGTTTTTCATTTGAATTGGTTCATTTTAAAGTAGACATTTCACTCTCTATAGATATATTTTTAATGTATGTAAAGCAAAGATATACTCAGAGTTTCGTGCTCACGTTTACAGACCGAGACGGCAGAAAGCACATCCTGTTTGCTTTCATTATTTTACAAAAGCGCGTTTTGTTGTTATTGTAAGTGCACACATATAAACGTAGAGTCTTTACAGACTTGAAAGATGTATTACTCTTATCTGTATGACCAAAAATTACGGGGTATTTTAAGAGTAAGTGAGCGCACCGGCGCCTCCATCTGTCCTGCAGTGAGCACTACTGTTCAGCTTCCACTCTTCCACTCTCACTTAAGCCCGGCTCACTATGTGCAACTTTGGCCACGATTTGGTCGTCTGAGACAAATTTTGAAAATCCTAAAAGATTCCTATAATCCTAGGCTAAAATCTGTAGTCTTTGATCATTAGTTTGACATGTTCACTGACAGCCGATTAATGGCCGTTGCGATCAAATTTTACCTCCGACGAAATTCTGGCAGTGTGACTTCTCCCACGACGAACGTCAAACTGCCATGATCAGAATTAATGCTAGAGATTTCTTCTAACCGCATAAACTCCGGCACTCTCGTCCTTCGCTCACGTAATTCATATGATACGTTGCCTTTGCTATGATAAACACCGGTTGCGCTGCTGTTTTCATGTGGGTGTGTAGTGCTGCTTACACTATTATTCTTAAATATGCCAGTATTGCCGCCATTCATATACTTTCATGATAGCCAACATTACAGCCATGAGTGCAATGCAGCTCACAGTCACTGAACGTGTATGGGTTGATAATATAAATCTCCGGACAAGTTTTCTTGCGCGCACCCGTTTTTAACGCATCTTGACTGTCGTACAGTCTGACATTAATGACAACTGAGATCCCACAGTGTGACATGATCATCATGTTCGTACAGTCTGACAAGTACAATCATAAAGGACTTTTAAAAAATCGCACAGTGTGAGCCCAGCTTTAAACAGCGCACATTTCTAGGTTAACATTAGATTAAGCGGCCATGTAACATTGCTGCTACTTACATATAAGCCATATTTGTGGTGGATGACTGATAGGCGAGCATTTGGATGTCCTGCCGGTTGTACTGTATTACCATAGACCAGCCGTTAATAATCTGCGTGTGTCATGATTCACAGGGAGTGGGCAGCGAGGAAACGAGGAGACGCAGGATGAACTCAAAACAAACTGACTTTAATAAATAAACGGGCATACAAATCAGGCAGGATGACAATGAGGAGACCAGAAGATATTTACAATACTGGATTAGGAAACATGGAAACAAACACGGCTTAAAATATTAAGGGGGCTAAAGGGACACACCTGGGATCAATAAACTCAACGGTGAACATCTGGAAACACATTAAACAATCAGGACAGGAACAGGAAGACTAAATAAGGGCATGGAAAAGCATGGGGAGCAAAAACACACACAAAACACGGAACAGAGTCTGACATTACTCCCCCTCCTGGAAGGTGCATCCCGCGCCGTAACAATTCCACTAGGGAGGGGGGTGGGTGCCCTGGAGGCTGGTGCAGGACTGGGACACGGGGAATACCTCTAGGGTGGATCAGGCAGTCCAGGTTGCCATTGCGGCACAGGGAGCTCAGGGGCCATAGCGGAGCAGGGAGCTCGGGACGCCATGGCGAAGCAGGCAGACTAGGAAGCCATGGCGGAGCAGACAGTTCAGGAGGCAATGGCGGAACAGGGAGCTCGGGGAGCCATGGCGGAACAGGCAGTTCAGTAAGCCATGACGGAGCAGGCAGACTAGGAGGCAATGGCGGAGCAGACAGTTCAGGAGGCTACGGCGGAGCAGGGAACTCAGAAGGCCATGGCTGGACAGCCTCCATGGCCTTGGCCTCGCCACTCGGCCCGGCCACTACGGATGGACCCACACTAACCCCCCCCCACAATAAAAAATCGTTGGGGAGAATATCGTCTTTAGAGGCCCTCCGTAGGCCTAACCCGGGAACAGTGGCCCTCCCTGGGCTTGACTTGGGGACTGGAGCCCTATCTGGGCTAAACTCGGGGACAGGAGCCCTCTTTGGGCTGGATTTGGGGGCTGGAGCCGACACTGGAGCGAGCTCTGGGGCTGAAGCCGACCGCCTTCTCCTCCTTAGATTCCCCTTTAGGTTTGGGGTGAAAGGCGTGGTCAGCAGGCTTGACTGAGGAACTGGTTCTGACTTGGGCCCGGACACTACCCAGACACCGGAAGAGCCCTTCCCTCCAGCATAGTCCCATGGTGTCTGGGAGGTCCACGGGACGATGGTAGTTGGCCCCGAGCCAGAACAGGGAATTGATGGTGGCGTCATCTAATGCCGTCGCCGCGGCGAGCCCGCAGAGTTCCCAGGCGTACTCGAAGAAAGGGAGATCTAGGCGGGCTAAGGCGGAGAAACAAGCGGCGATTTCCATGATCTCAGGGGGAAACAAACGGAAAACCAAAACACTTTTAAAAAATGGAAAGCACACACGGGAGAGGGGGCGCGGTTTACTGTCCTTGGTCCGGTATTCTGTCATGATTCACAGGGAACGGGCAGCGAGGAAACGAGGAGATGCAAAATGAACTCAAAACAAACAGACTTTAATAAATAAACAGGCATACAAATCAGGCAGGATGACAACGAGGAGACCAGAAGACATTTACAATACCGGACGAGGAAACATGGAAACACACACGTCTTAAATATTAAGGGGGCTAAAGGGACACGCCTGGGATCAATAAACTCAACGGGGAACATCTGGAAACACATTAAATAATCAGGACAGGAACAGGAAGACCAAATAAGGGCATGGAAACACATGGGGAGCAAAAACACACACAAAACACGGAACAGAGTCTGACAGCGTGACTTCGCCAATGTGGATTTTTTTTTCCTGCAACTAAGCGACTAATACAATTTTGGACGACCAAGCCTCTTCTGGTCAACTAACGATTAGTCGACTATTAGGGGGCAGCCCTATAAAACGGTACCTGGACTACAAAATCATCCATTGGTGTGGACACTAATATAGTTATTGTCATTTGTATAAATGGGCCTTTACTACTGCAAAGGCTTTAAAGTATCTGAAGTTACTTCTGTTGGTGATCTCATAACAAAAATATAGATTGAAACAGTACATGGACCATAAAATCATCCTGCGGATGAGAGATACCTGTTGTTGTCCACATATCGAATGAGTAGCGGGTAAAGAGCATACAGATCCCTGCAGAGCACAGCAAAGTCATCACGAATGGTTCCCTGCTCACTGTCCATCTCTGTCTTCCCCTCCATACGCAGCTGATCCTCCTCGGCCACCACCTTTCCACAACGTTTCTTCAGCTTCTCCATGGTGGGGATGAAGTGGGACTTAAGCATCTCAGGCTTCGCCCTGCTCACAATGGGCTGAGCAAACACTGCGGAGGAATATCAGGAGGAACTACGTAATAAATTCTTAGTATTTTTTGAAGACTCCACATTTAGTTTCCTCTCACCTGCCAATCTCTTCATCCAGGAAGCTTCATCAATACCCAGGTTATTGACGACAATCTTCATGATGCTACCCAGGAGCTGATTGAGATGTTCGGAGGTGACATCCGTGCACAGGCAGCCTTCCTGCTCTGGGAAGTTCTCCGGTCCCCTCTCCCACCAGCGGGGCAGATAGTTACACAGCATGGGCAGGGTGATCTCAATCACGTGGGGCATCTCTGTATAACGGGCTCCAGACTCTGCCAGATCCCCGATCTCTTTCATCAACACGTCCAGCTCAGGGATGTCCAGACACAGTTCCTGCACTTGACTGGGCAGACCCAGGACTAAAACATGGATGATAAGGTAGTTAAGGAAGCACTAGTTGATAACACCTATAGATGGAATACGTTCAGTGTGAGCTACTGACTTGTTCTCTCTCGAGGGGTTTTGGTGGTGTACACGGAGTATGAGTTGAACTCGTTGAGGTGAGGCTCCAGAAAGGCAACAGGCATAGCAGCAGCCAGATGAGCCAGACACTCTCCTAGAGCTGGTCTTTGGCTGTGATATCACACCATAACATTTATTAACATAACACATTCTGTAAAAATGGCTCATATAGAAACAAAAACATATATGCAAAGCTGTTTGTTACTTCTCAGCATGAGGGGTTTTTACAGTGCCCAAGGAATAGATACTGCACATGATACGGTAACAGGATATCTGCAAGTCATCCACTGAATGATGAAGGGAGAGAGACACAATATGAGGGACAGTGAGCGATCTACCGTATATAACAATGACAATATTACAATTACTTGCAGATTTATTCTGATTTTGTATTTTCTAACTTTTGATTAATCATTGTTACCTCAGTAATTTGTTGCTGAGTTTCTGGAATTAAATTAAATTAAATTATAAAATTAAAATTACACCATTTACACTATTGTTATTTTACTTTATTTAAATAAACAAATAAAATTAAATAAGATAACACTACTTTTCATTTATTGTTATTTTACTTTGTTATATTAAATATAACTATATATATATATATATTTATATATTAAATGTAGTTATGTTAAAGAAACTTATTTTTATAATACTACTTATTTACACCATTTATTCTTATTTTATTTTAATTAAATTTTATTAAATTCAATTACATTAAAAAATATTATTCTACTCATTTACACCATTTATCATTTAAAATTAAATTAAATTTGATCATATTACTTATTTACACCATTTATTATTTTACTTTGTTTAAATTTAATTACATTTAACTTATGTCATTTTCACTTTTGCTATTTTAGTCAGTGAAGCACACTAAACTGAAACTCAATTGGTAGAAAGAGCAAAATATACACAGCCTTTTCAATTTAATTCTTCCCAAATGTTAATTATTACTGTAATGAATTAATCTATTTATAAATTAAGTAAATGTACTCAGCTATGTAGGCTAAATTTAGTCAAAGTTAAATGACTCTGTTGAAACCTATGAAAATAACTCACACATGACATCATCTCCAAACTGGTGCTGGGCGATGTGGTCGAACAGTGAGGTGAGCACTGGCAGAAGAGCAGTGGTGGTGTAGCTTATGTTCTGAGATACACCTTTCACCTGTTACAGAGACAGAGAGAGGCAGGGAAAGAGGCTCAATTCAGCAACTTTGGCAAAGAACAAAGTTACATCTCTGAGAACAGGGCTATATTTACATCTGACCTGGTTTTTGGTAGACACTTTCTCCAATTTGAGGTTCTCAACCATCTTCTCAATATCATCGGCAGCACTCTCAAAGAAAGAGCGCAGACCAGCCTTCACAATCTCAGGCCCAGATTTCATCACAGTTCTGGAAGAAAAAGCAAAATAAAAGACAAAAGACAAAAATAAAAGCATGACATTTTATTCATAAACAGAAATTAAGGATGTAAACATTAGTAAAACACTGGGAATCATGTGGTCAACACACATACCTGGCGTCCAGTGAGCGGGAAAGAATATGAAGACAGTTGACCACTGCTGAGGCATCAGTGCCTGCACACACAAGCATTCAGAGCATGACACGGGACTTTTATTTTCACCTACAATTAACCTACAACATGTGGACTGAGGATACTATGCTACAATATATGACACAGATATAGCATGAAGTGATAGAATTAAAGCCAAAGCAGATATTCTTCTGAAATACAGTACTCCTATTATAATTATTCGGACTATAGGACTAGTGAGTCAACACTGCAAATGATGCACCAACTTAAGCAAAGCACAGCAAATCATTAGAAAAGCTCCCAGAGAAAGAAAGAAAGAAAAAGAGAAAGAAATAACTGACTAAATTAAATTAAATACCACATATTTATGCTATTTTAATTGTTATTTTACTTAAATTAAATAATTCTACTTATTTATGCCATTTTCGTTATTTGACTTAAATTAAATAATAATACTTATTTACACCACTTTCAATATTTTTTATAAAATAAAATACAATTAAATAAATACTTATGACAATTTAAATATTGTTATTTTACTTAAATTAAATTAATGAAACTAAATAATACTACTTATTTATGCCATTTTAATAGTTATTTTGTTTTAATTAAAGAAAAAGAAATAATATTTAAGAAAGAAAGAAAGAAAGAGAACTCAAGCCAAAGAGAACTCAAGAGCAAATAAGTCGAACTATTAGGAATGGATATACTGCTGATGGGAAACATTAAAGAAAAAGGGGATGATGCAGTGAAAAAATGAAATGTGCAATCGTGTCATCATGCAGGATTCTTACCAAAGAGGGAAACCCTGTGTCTCACCAGACCGGCCAACTTACAGAAGATACTGAGATAGAAGATACATAGATAGAAACAGAAGAAGAAAAGAGGGGTGGCGGTTTGGGAAAGAGGAAATGGCACGAAGAGGAATAAAAGGGGCGAGGTTAAGGTGATGGAAAAGTAGGAGCAAAATAATGTGATCCATAAAAGATAAATGTAACAAAAAGGATGAGGGAACCCGAGGGAAAATACTCCGGGAAGGGGCAGAGAGAAAACCACAGGCAAGAAGAAGTGTGAGGAGCAGAGAGGATGTGACAGGTCGCAACATCAAAACTAACTGACATCATTTAAAAATGTTAAAAATCTTTAAGGTACATAAAATCTGACTAGGTTACCACAGAATAATGAAGCACTGTAGAATTAGTTACCTAGCAATCATCTCCTTCTCCTTGTTGGAGGCATGACCACCACTGCCCAAGACTTTAGCAGGTGTGGACAGGAAATACAGGCAGTGATTCTTAAAGTACTGGTTTACCAATGGAAGCAGAATCTACATGTAGAGAATATAAAGAGGAAGAGCAAAGTTTGAGAGGCTGTGATCCTGAAAACAGCTGACCTGTTTTATTCCGCATACACACATATTCTGGTCAAAGGTGTCTCACCTTGGCAAAGAATTTAATCTCCTGTTCGTGAGGAGATTTCTCAACTCTTCCACTGCTCACAACGGCCTCTGGAGTAACAAATACACAGAACATAAAAAAATACAATTTCAAATGAAAACTAACATCTACAGTTCTTTGGATCTAAGAAATGTATCTATGGATCTATGAATGTATACCAAGATGAGCAATAAACTCCTGCGCAATCTCCATCCACTTCAACAGCTTCTGCAGGAACCCGTAAGCGAAACGCTTCTCAAAAGAGGAAATTTCCTGTTCCATGTCCTTCAAACCTCTGGAGAAGAAAAACAGTGAGGAAGAGCGAAAACAAAACAAGGACAAAACATATTTTGTTCAATAATGTATGATTGTTATGTCATCATTTCAGGATATACAGCGGAGGTCAAAATGAGAGAAAATCTATAAATACTTGATTTTTTCTCAAATATTGTTAATCTTCATCGCTCAAAATTTGAAGGAATATTATCTGTAGGTATGCCACTGATCCACTAACATTTGACAAAATAACCAAGGCATTTCAACAAAACTTTAATTTTGTGGAAATCACAGTGATCAAAATTAGAGAACAGTAACCACTATAGCATAAAAGAAGATTACAAACAAAATCTTGGGCTACAGGGCTACAGCTGTCAGAAATTATAGTAGGTATTGTAGAGGCTCCTGCTTTGAGTGACTTCAGCACATCTGCGGACGCAGGACATCACTAGTTTCTCACACTGCACTGGTGTGATCTCGGTCCACTCTTCTTCCAGTATCTTTCATAGTTCGGTAACTGTAGTGGGTTTCTTAGCCATAACTTTGTTGCCAATGATTTTCCAGAGATTTTCAATTGGGTTTAGATTAGGACTCTGGCCTGACCATTTCATTATTTCAATGCTTTCAGCTTCAAGGAACTGCTTTACTCAGTTTGCAGTGTGACTGGGACATTGTCCTACATAAAAAAAATTGCAGGCTGATTGGGAGATGCTTGCAGGGAAGGAACTGCATGTTGCTGAAGGAGGTTCTGATAAATATTTGCATTCACTCTGTCATGTAGCTGTATAAGAGGCCCAACTCCTGCTGCACAAAACATCCCCTAAGCATGACACTTCCTCCTCCACCTTTCACGGACTTCTTTACGCACTTGGACTTTAGTCTTTCCTCAGTTTGACACTGAACAAAATGTTTCCCATCAGACCCAAATGAATTAAACTTGCTCTCATCACTAAAGTGAACTTTGGACCAGTTCTCCTCTCTCCACACAACATGCTCCTCTGCAAAGGTGAGCCTAGCCTTTTGATTATTTCTGCTGATGAGAGGCTTCATCACTGCAGAGTGCGCTTTCAGTCCAACTTCTCTTAAACGTGTCGAGACAGATTCATACCCTGTTCATCGCTGAACTGGAGAGCAATTCCAGCTGTAGTGCTGAACCGATTCCCCATTGAGAGTCTCTGCATCCTGTATTCTTGTGCATTTGTCTTATGTGGACGACCAGCCTTTTTGGGGAACTTGAATGAATTAGTGTACTAATTCTACTGTGTACTATTAGTGTAGTGAACTGTAAAGCTGCTATACTCGAGAAATTACAGATTTGGAATGACAAACTTCTCTTGCGATGGCTAAAAGGGTCATCCCTTTGGCCTTCATCTAGACAACCTCCTGTCACAGGATTTCAGTCATATTAGACTGGCCCGCCATCTTGCAATCTCAGTGAAAATTGGAGGAATGCTGCCAGTTAAATATGGTTTGTCATATAATTAAGGAAATTAGAGTTATTTTTCAAACATCTCATTTAAGTTTTTATACTGTGCTTCAGAATACAATTAATGAAAATATTACGAAATATGCTTTACGAAAAGATTACGAAACTGCCCTTCTACTCCTGTTAGAATAACTTCAAATAGGACTACGTAGTGACCCTGAAATTGAGGAAATTGTAGGTTGTGCTCTAATTTTGATCTCCACTGTATATATAATTTATTCATAAAAATGTATATGTAAATGTATGATATTTATAATACATGTAAAATTTAATTATTATATATGTGTATAGTATATAAAGACATTATTATTTATTTTGATGTTTATGTATTCTGACGTCTGTGTAAATCCCCAGTATGTTCTGTTTCTCAATTAGCTATTTTTTCCAACTTGAAAAATGGTGTTTAGACTAGATTGAACAGGAAATTACGAAGGTAGGAAAAGGAGAAGCAGTTTTTCTGATAATTTGTGTATTATGTGATTTCAAAACATGCAAAAACCTAAAACAGGGGTCTGCAATGTATGGCACGTGAGCCAGCATTGGCACGGAGAGGGATAATCACTGACACGTGAGCAATAGCAAAAGAGGTGTGTGTGTTATAGTTAAATGTATTCCCTCGAACATGAATGCAGATGTACATTTTGCTGTAATCCTTATTTATACTCACACAGCCTGATTTATTAAGTTAGGAGCTAGAAATGCTATTAAAGTGTTTGAATTAACCTGCACTAGTCAACTTGATTCAGATCAATGCAGCATTGTTCTTTCACGCAAGTCAATTTCGCTTGAGTCAAACTATGCGATTGAGTGCATGACAGTTTACATTTTATTCTGTATTTGTTGCTCTTAACATTCATTTACACATTTACACACAAACCGTAAACTCATGTAAAAATCATGTATTTATACAATTATGGCACTTCATGACCAAAAGGTTGCCAACCCCTGGCCTAATAAGAAGAACTGGAGCCATGTTTGGAAGTACAGTCTACAAAATATGTGTATAAAATAGGTTGCCTTTCGTGGAACTTCGAACTGCGTCCTCTAGGGGTCGCTATGGGGGAACGCCTCGTCGTGACCCGTGTCTGAAGCCTACATTGAAAAAACACCAACTTGTTTGGCCGGCGACAGCCATGACGTCACTACCGTCGCAACTAGTACAAAATAGGCGCCGGTAGCGCACATCATCACTTTCTTCGTCTTCACTGACCGTTCTGTTTGAAGCGTGCATTCCAAAAGCAAAGTAAGAGCTTTTTCTTTTTCGACCAGTTCTCCTCTCTCCACACAACATGCTCCTCAGCAAAGGTGAGCCTAGCCTTTTGATTCTTTCTGCTGATGAGAGGCTTCATCACTGCAGAGTGCGCTTTCAGTCCAACTTCTCTTAAACGTGTCGAGACAGATTCATACCCTGTTCATCGCTGAACTGGAGAGCAATTCCAGCTGTAGTGCTGAACCGATTCCCCATTGAGAGTCTCTGCATCCTGTATTCTTGTGCATTTGTCTTATGTGGACGACCAGCCTTTTTGGGGAACTTGAATGAATTAGTGTACTAATTCTACTGTGTACTATTAGTGTAGTGAACTGTAAAGCTGCTATACTCGAGAAATTACAGATTTGGAATGACAAACTTCTCTTGCGATGGCTAAAAGGGTCATCCCTTTGGCCTTCATCTAGACAACCTCCTGTCACAGGATTTCAGTCATATTAGACTGGCCCGCCATCTTGCAATCTCAGTGAAAATTGGAGGAATGCTGCCAGTTAAATATGGTTTGTCATATAATTAAGGAAATTAGAGTTATTTTTCAAACATCTCATTTAAGTTTTTATACTGTGCTTCAGAATACAATTAATGAAAATATTACGAAATATGCTTTACGAAAAGATTACGAAACTGCCCTTCTACTCCTGTTAGAATAACTTCAAATAGGACTACGTAGTGACCCTGAAATTGAGGAAATTGTAGGTTGTGCTCTAATTTTGATCTCCACTGTATATATAATTTATTCATAAAAATGTATATGTAAATGTATGATATTTATAATACATGTAAAATTTAATTATTATATATGTGTATAGTATATAAAGACATTATTATTTATTTTGATGTTTATGTATTCTGACGTCTGTGTAAATCCCCAGTATGTTCTGTTTCTCAATTAGCTATTTTTTCCAACTTGAAAAATGGTGTTTAGACTAGATTGAACAGGAAATTACGAAGGTAGGAAAAGGAGAAGCAGTTTTTCTGATAATTTGTGTATTATGTGATTTCAAAACATGCAAAAACCTAAAACAGGGGTCTGCAATGTATGGCACGTGAGCCAGCATTGGCACGGAGAGGGATAATCACTGACACGTGAGCAATAGCAAAAGAGGTGTGTGTGTTATAGTTAAATGTATTCCCTCGAACATGAATGCAGATGTACATTTTGCTGTAATCCTTATTTATACTCACACAGCCTGATTTATTAAGTTAGGAGCTAGAAATGCTATTAAAGTGTTTGAATTAACCTGCACTAGTCAACTTGATTCAGATCAATGCAGCATTGTTCTTTCACGCAAGTCAATTTCACTTGAGTCAAACTATGCGATTGAGTGCATGACAAGTTTACATTTTATTCTGTATTTGTTGCTCTTAACATTCATTTACACATTTACACACAAACCGTAAACTCATGTAAAAATCATGTATTTATACAATTATGGCACTTCATGACCAAAAGGTTGCCAACCCCTGGCCTAATAAGAAGAACTGGAGCCATGTTTGGAAGTACAGTCTACAAAATATGTGTATAAAATAGGTTGCCTTTCGTGGAACTTCGAACTGCGTCCTCTAGGGGTCGCTATGGGGGAACGCCTCGTCGTGACCCGTGTCTGAAGCCTACATTGAAAAAACACCAACTTGTTTGGCCGGCGCTTGAGTCAAACTATGCGATTGAGTGCATGACAGTTTACATTTTATTCTGTATTTGTTGCTCTTAACATTCATTTACACATTTACACACAAACCGTAAACTCATGTAAAAAATGGTCATGTATTACATGTATAAATCATGTATTTATACAATTATGGCACTTCATGACCAAAAGGTTGCCAACCCCTGGCCTAATAAGAAGAACTGGAGCCATGTTTGGAAGTACAGTCTACAAAATATGTGTATAAAATAGGTTGCCTTTCGTGGAACTTCGAACTGCGTCCTCTAGGGGTCGCTATGGGGGAACGCCTCGTCGTGACCCGTGTCTGAAGCCTACATTGAAAAAACACCAACTTGTTTGGCCGGCGACAGCCATGACGTCACTACCGTCGCAACTAGTACAAAATAGGCGCCGGTAGCGCACATCATCACTTTCTTCGTCTTCACTGACCGTTCTGTTTGAAGCGTGCATTCCAAAAGCAAAGTAAGAGTATTTCTTTTCCTACTATGGCGAGCACTAGCGGAGCGTTTAGAAAGTGTGTACATCCGTGCCAGCGGTTCCTGACACCCGATGATTCACACGATCTATGCGTTGTTTGTTTGGGCGAGGAGCACGCACGCGATGTCCTCGAGGGGGCAATCTGCGTGCACTGTGAGAGCTTTTCTCTGAAAATGGGGCTTCCTGGCCACCGGCGTACTCCTTCTTGCTGAGGCAACGAACGGGAGGTACGAGGGCATCACCAGGATCCTCCTGTGTAAGGATGTCCTAGGCAGGGCTCCCATCACCACTGAGATGTGCGAGCCGGCCTCTTCCGGCTGGCCGATATGGTCGGGTTTCCATGAACTTAAATTCCAGATAATATGGTAAATGTCCACGTAAAGCAAGGCTTTGCGCATTTCTCCAAATGCCACGTGAGTGGGGGATGTGCACGTGAAGCTGTGCGCATTTCTCTAAAATCCA